>NC_052512.1:27390660-27627810 GCF_014356525.2 Nilaparvata lugens
AACTGACTGATTTTTCTACGTCCAAATTCATATTATGAAGAATTTTAAGCTGTTTCAATTTATTTTTATATATTTTTCTATCATTGCTCTTGGATTGATTTTGAATACATGAATATTTTGCCAATAATGTTCCACTAAAAGCAGTAAGATACACGTTATCAAGTTAGTGAAAATGATAGGTCTACAATGTTGCTAATTTTCATAGTTCCAATCACGATGATTGGCTAGTATATTCCATTATTGATCATACTACTACTTGTTATGAATCCATCACATTTCATTCGTCATGGAAATGTACTTTTCAATTATTTATTAATCAATTTTCTTAAAATAGAATATTTTGTTAGACAGAAATATTTGGTATATTTGATGAAGAAAACGATTGTTAAAAAAACGATCTGCCGACGATGAGGAGCTAACGGATGATAGCGCTATCTTCTTTTTCGAAGAAAAAAATAGCACAAACTTTACAGTTTGAAAAACAATCTGGCAACGTTGTGAGGCTGGAAAAGGATGGAGCCAATTGCTTTGTCCAATGAAAGACAAGGATAGCGAAAGAAATGTTAATCAGATAGGACTGACTTAATAATGTGATTCTCACCATAGACACGTATTGAGGTCTAGAAGCTCTCCATCCACAGTTAGGTTCACGTTATAATGACAGCGAGGGAAGATAGGAGAACAGCGTTGCCGATTGCCGCTCAGCCTTGTCATTGCCTTCTATTGTTAATAGCTGATATCGGTATATATGTTAATTATTCATGTGTTTATTCTTATTCAAAAGTAATCAACAATTTGGTATTTGTTAAAAAAATATTATCCAATGATTGAATGATACATTTCCATAATTAGGATTGAAATTTCTGTTGATAATATTTATGCTAAAAGCATGTTTTGGGAACGTTGCAGGCAGAGGATAACGCTATCTTCTTTGTCGAATGATAGACGAGGATAGCAACATCAATGTGAATGAAATACTGCCATTATAACGTGGACCTCAGTTCAGTACATTAATTATTCAGTTGATGCCTCGCAATTAATTTGCTGTTCATATTTAAAGCTCATTCGCAAATTGTCTTCATATTGAGTGAGTTTCTTGAAAGAAATCGAGTTGTACTTTTCTATCAGTTTAATTTGTGAGTAATATTGTTTTCACTTGTTGTCCCAGTCCAAGATACCTGCAGGATGGATGTCCTCTTCTTTCTACTGATATCTTCGATGATGATATCGAGTGGAAAAGGCTACTCTTCTACGTAAGTGATATCTTTTATATTTTATCAAATCTATCAACTAATGAATGTATCAGCTATTTTACATACAAAATCTGGGTAGACCATGAAATATTCTAACAAACGATGCAGTGTTTGCACACAGAATATATTGACACACCTATAAATTGTACAAATTCAATATTAGGCCGTTCTTACGACTTAGCCTCTATAGGCCTGATTTGGTTACTTGCCACCCTTAGGTTGGACTGTATGATATGAACAAACACATTCATATATCCAAATCAGCACACCAGTATTTAGACCCAGAAAAACAAATAGGAAAATCACTTACCCCAATCCAATTTACCAGGATGTAATGATTTACCGATTTGTTACAAACAGGGTTTCAGGTGGTAAATTGGAATAAGGAATATGAAGGAGACAGATGGATGAAAACAAATCGATATTATACTGCGATGATGTTGTGTGATCCGCTCCTGTGGTCCTTAGTCCTCGAACATTTATACTGACTGGATATATATTTCACTCAAAGTATTTCGTACGATTTAGGGCGTTGGCTTTCACTCTCAATATATTTTCACAAACACAAGCACAAGCTATGAGTCAATTACTACACGAAACGAATATATCATACTAGCAGAGTACCCGTGCTTCGCTACGGGAATTAAATGATCAGATTATTTTTGTAAAATATTTATAACCTGAATTCTACCAAAGCCATTAAAATTGTTTTTGAGATCCATCATACAAACAGAAATTGCTTGCTGTATATAACTTGAATAATAAATTAATATAGTCTTGTCTCTGTCATAGAATTTTGTATCCAAAAAGGTGCTCTCCCTCGATGACAATGCTATTATATATAGGACCGTTTCAAGTTTCATTCAAATACATTTCTATTTCTATAATACTCAGTTACCCAAAAATCGTTGTGAGTGAGTGTGATGATTAGTTGCGTTGCTATCACCTCAGTTTGAACAACACATTCAACTCTGTTGGAATATACATTCAACTGCGTATTTTAAAAAGCAATCAGAAGTTAGTGATGCCTTATGGTGTCACCCAGTTGCTCTTATGCATTCATCTTAACATCAGGGAATATTTTTATTGAATCATGCAATGTTTTCAAATTATATTGCTAAATGTTATAACCACAGCTGTTAATTTTCTCTCTTCCTCTCTTTAGTTTTCAACAAACGATGGAAATTTCTGTTACAATAAGCTGCCACTTGGATGATCAATTTTTCCTCTCAAGTTTTCCTCTCAACACTCTGCATGAAGATAAGTTTATCAGAGTAGGATGCTTCCTATTGTATTGAATCTATCTTGAATGACTAACAGTATAGGATGTAATATGAAGCTAGCTTCATCTCACACCTGAATGGCTTAGATTCCTTAATCAGTCTGGATACTAGAGTAATAAATAATATCTCATCATGTATCGATCACATACTATTTGGAGGTAGGCCCTTGTCCAATGTTCCAGCAGCTATGGTTGATGCTGGATTGACTGACCACAGAGCGGTTTGTGCTGCAATTCCTTGTAAGAGGATTATCCATAATAACAAAATCACCTATACCTCTAAGATAGATTATGTTAAGCTGAATGGATTACTTGAGATGGAAAATCGAAACTTGGTGATCAGTTGTGTAGATGTGGATGCTGCATATTCAATCTTTGAGAATATTTTGCAATCTCATATGAAATCTTCAAGTACAATTAATGAAGCAGTTAGAAGGTCGGTAAACCATCCTTCCATACATATATCCCAATGTTTCTGTGACATCCGGATGTTGTATTATACCTGGAAATCCTACTGCATTTTCCACCATATTTGGCTATGTGTTAAGTGGAAGACTAAATATTGAAGATTCTCTTGCCCTGCTCAAAGAAATGCAATCGATATGCACCATGTTTGCACAAGGAGAACCGCTCTCTAATGTTATGAACAAATTCTGGGAAACCAAAGACGTCTGCTCAGATGTGAAAATTTCATCACCTGCTGATGAACTATGTAAAAGATTGTATAAAGCCACCACCTACCACGATGATGATGGAAGATATGTAGTTGCACTTCCATTCAAACCTGAAGCACCCCCTCTTGCTTCAAATCGCATGCAGGCTTACCAAAGTCATCTTGGTCTGTTGGAACGTCTGGATAAATCTTCAAAGCTGGAGGGGAAAAACTCCAATTTCATGAATGAATATCAAGAACTTGGGCACTTAGCACTTTCTGATTCTGAAGTCAACTATGTAGTTCCGCATCATGCCATCTTCAAAAACAATGATCCTTGCCTGAAAATTTGTGTTGTCTGCAATGCTTCCAGTAAGGCTAAAAACGATTGTAAGCAGATGTACTGCCAGATTCTGTCGAGATCTAAAGACTAATGCTATGCAGCTTTGTCAATACCTCCTGTTTCACGGTTTCCTACAGTTTCAAGTCTTCCACACACCTCTATTAGGAATAATGCCACCTGCGCTTTGGATGCTTCTGTCTTTGAATCACCGCCGCCTCTGCACCTCTGGGTTGATGTACAGCCTCACACTGCCCACCATTGACATCTTGCTGGGTCACCACTTGCTGATCATTATTGTCACCATGCTAGTTCACCACTCGCTGAATGGTGACTGCCGCCCTACTCCATCTTGTGATGACTGCACCACTGTTTGATCAGCAGCACAGACCAATGTTTTGTCTGCATCACTAAGGATTCCTACTGTTGCACTGCCGCTACCTCCTCACTTAGCTACACACTTTGAGTTTCTGTCCTCAATGTCAACCAACACATTTATGGCCGCTCTCCCATGCTTCATTGCCCGAAGAGGTATGCCCCATACTTTATTTTCTGATAATGCTGAAACGTTCATAACTACTGCTAAAAAGCTACAAGAAGTGTCAAGGCTCATGAGTTCGTTTCCCTCAGATTTCAATTGTTTTCTGGCAAACCATGAAATAAATTGGAAATTCATTCCCCCCTATGCTCTGCATCATGGATGCCTCTGGGAGGCTGCCATCAAGTCAGCCAAGAATCTGCTACACCGCTGTATAGATGATGCACCCCTCACTTATGAAGAATACACCACTATTTTCACACAAATAGAAAGCTTCTTGAACAGCCGCCCACTCACCGAATTGTCCTCACAGCCTATTGAAGCCGCTACAGTCCTGACTCCCGGTCATTTCCTGGTTGGTGGACCTCTTACCTCGCCACAGCCTATTGAGAGTGAAGAGATACTCATCACCTGCCGTTGGAGACATCTGAATCAGATGACTCAACATTTCTGGAGCCGCCGGTCTTAGGAATATTTGAGCACACTGCTGAACCGCTCAAAATGGGAAGCTGCGAAGGGAAATGTGCAACTCAATGATCTGGTGGTCATCAAAGCAATGAACACCTCGCCTCTCAGCTGGCCGCTGGGTGGAATTGTTGCGCTGCACCCTGGCAAAGATGGACTTGTACGAGTGGCAACAATAAAATGCACATCTGGAAACGTTGTCAGAGCTATCAGCAAAATTCACCACATTGCATAAGCTATTTTGTTTGCCACTACCGCCTGCACTGTTTTATCACTGCCAGCTGCCTGTAATGATGAGTGATGACCACACTGCTGTTGCCATGCTGCCCTACTTCACCGCTTGCTGCCCGCTCTTGCTGCACCACTGATTCACTCGCCTTCAGTGATGAGATCGCCGCCAATCATTGCCTGCTTACCCCTAGGCGGATTGAAAACTGTCTGTTTTTGGGGGAGGGGGAGTAAGTTACTGCTAACCAGTTGCGGTAAGTCACTGCTACAAGTGCTGCCCCTAGTTCCTACAGAGCTATTTGAACTATCATTCACCAAGGAACCGTTTTTTGAAGGAGTCGTTCTCGAGTCATCCTTAATTCGGTTCACAGTACAAATGTCAAAGTCGATCCTACTTCCTGCAATGCATCGTGTCGTTTCCCACTCCAAGTTAGATTTATGTTGATTCTCTACAAGATTAATCCTCTCCAAGTGTTTTAATATCAACCTGAGACTTATTATTCATAAAGACAGTATAGAACTAAGCAAGTTGTGCTCCCGCCTGGTAGTGAGATTCCCGTTAATATGAAAGACTTTGTTTTACACCACCTTGTTGTATTGAACTTGATTTATGTGTTTGAGTAATTCATTTGATCAACTTATTGTTGGTCTGGTTCTCCAATTATTAATAGAAGTTTATTTGTTCCAATTTTTGTTCACTCAGTCCAACCTGGCTCCACCAGTGGAAACGACTTAGTAATTTGTTATTGCGCCCCCCTCGGTGGCTGTGAAAACAAGTATTGCACAAGATATTATCTTCAAGAGACTCAGTAATTGATGTGTGATAAGATACAGTGTTTTTCGGTTTTCACCTCACACCGTTGTTCTTAGCAGCTCAGTGATCAGCTGTTTTTGAATACCAGTAGCTTTTGTTTACTTGTGTCTCCTAGCAACACTCTGTTTTCATGACCAATCAACACTTGAGGTGGTCTAACGTCTGCAGGCGGGTTTGGTTTGAATAATTGCCTGTTGCCATTTTTGTTTTGACGCTTTTCAATCCACGTCTGTTGTCTGTGACTGTTTTTCTTTCAATCATACTTAAATTATATATATATATACTGAAGCCAGAGCTAATATATATATATATATATATATATATATAATATATATATATATATATATATATATAGCTATATAACGTCTATATAGAGTATATATAAATACTCTATATATAAGGTATATAAAGTATATAAAGTCTATATACGTCTATATAAAGTATATATTATATATATATATACTAATTATATATATATACTATAGCCGGAGCATATGAAAACCTCCTGACAAGGGTGATTGTTGTGGTGGTTGATGCTCTATTGGATTCTATTGACAAGTGGTTGAAACCATAGGAATAATTATGATAACTGGATTTTTTCCATTTTGGGGGTTATATATATACTATAGCTGGAGCGTCTGAAAACCTCCTGACAAGGGTGGTTGTTTTGGTGGTTGATGCTCTGTTGGATTCGATTGACAAGTGGTTGCAACCATAGGAATAATTATGATATCTGGAATTTTTTTAATTTTGGGGGCTCCAGGACCCCCCCAATATTTTCAACTTTTGAAGAAAAACTGTCAAATAACAAATTTCTCAATTCTAGGGGTGTGGGGGGGACCCCCATATACAGTGCTGGTTATGGATCACATTTACAGGTTTTTATGCTCAAAATCGAATTTAGCAGTCAAAAAAACATCAGTCCTGAGAAAACTAACTATGAAAATATAAAGGGGGGGATGCAAGGGCGATTTTTCGATTTTTGTCAATTTTGGCTCATATTCGAGGATTTTTGCAGTCATGAATTGATGGTCTATGTGTTTTTTACATCAGTTTTCAATGTTGGAATCACATAACCTGCCATCTATGCTGCTGATAGTGTATCATCAAACCGAAAATTGAATCCAGGGGGCACTCGAGGGGGGCAGTGTGATTTTTGGCAATTTCGAAAAATATGAAGTCACACTGAATTGTGAAATGATGTTGACATATGTCAAAATATGATCAAAAGTGATAAGAAAGTGAAAGAAAAATGGCAAGAATAACCAATTTCACCTTGGGGGTCCCAGACCCCCCCAACATTACCAACTTTTGAACCATACATTTCTCAGCAAAGTGCGAAAGAAATTTTTTGTTCAGCTCCTCAACATTACTTGATCCTCACAATAAAATTTCAACCATGTTCCAGGTGGTGGGGGGGGGAACGAAATTACCATAAGTTTTTTTTGTAATGATAATTCATCAAAAATTCCATTATTAGACAATTTTTCTGTGGATTATTTTTGGTCCCCTTCCTAATGATATCATTCATGGAATTGTGAGATTCACAGTTTTGACTTGTAATTTCACACTTTTTTCTAGAAATTTTCCTTAAAACAATGAGGGGACCAGGCCCCCTATTGACAAAATCGATGTTTCGTCTGTGCAAGGTGATGTTTTAGGTTTTTCTGAGTCGATTGAGCTTGAATTCAAAACTGTAGCCATTCACCCCCTAGTTTTTCAAAAATTGAGGGGGGCATCATCGACCCCCAAAATGGAAATTCCGAAAAATCCATAATTTTCCCAATGCCTGCTGGAACTCCTAGAAACCTTCTCATGGAATTCAGAGTTGTCACATGCCCCAGTTTGGCTGGGAATTTTTCAAATTTTGACTCTTAAGATTGTTTTCAATAAAATGAGGACCCCGAGCCCCCTATTGCAGAAATCAATGGTTTGTCTGTGCGAGTCGATGTTTTAGGATCTCTAGAGTCTATTGAGTAGGAATTCAAAACTGCACCGATTCCCCCCCTTGAATTTACAAAAATTGAAGGGGGCATCATCGACCCCCAAAATGAATATTTCCAAAAATCAATAATTTCCCCATTGCCTGCTAGTACTCTTATAGACTTTCTGATGAGAGTTAGTATTGTCACATGCCCCAGTTTGGCTGGGAATTTTACTAATTTTTATTACAAAAAAAAACTGATGAAAATTCAGTTCCCCCCCACAACCCCCACAACACGGTCGGAATTTTATTTTCAGCAATCTTGTAATGTTGAGGTGCTGAACAAAAAATTTTCCTTGTACTTTGCCAAGAAATGTGTGGTTCAAAAGTAGATAATAAAAATTCCAAAATGAAAAATTCTCAGATATCATAATTATTCCTATGGTTTCAATCACTTGTCAATCGAATCCAACAGAGCACCAACCACCACAATAACCACCCTTGTCAGGAGGTTTTCAGACGCTCCGGCTTTAGTATATAATATAAATCGCGCTTTGCGCTCGGCGGGGGCTCCGCCCCCTGCACCCCTATTTGGGGTGGGTTAGCTGCCTACGTGCTTTGCGCTCCGGCTGGGAAGCGGGCTTCGCCCGCTCAATCGTCTTTTATGACTGTATAGTGTTGGGTAGCAGCCTCCGTGCTTAGCGCTCTGGCTGGGAGGCAGGCTTTGCCTGCTCAATCGTGGTCAGGTTAGTTAGGGTGGGTGGGTTAGGTAGAGTAGGTTAGGTAGGATGAGATAGGTGTCTAGAAAGAGTAGGTTTGGTAAAGTAGTGTGGGTTATGTGGGGTTTGTTTGTTAGAATGGATCAAGTATAGTTAGGTGGAATAGGCTGGATAGAGTTGGGTATTTGGATTGGATTGGTGAGGTGGGATGGTTAGGTTGCAGAAATTAGGTTGGGTAGGTTAGGTAAGATGGCTCATGTAGCATTTGTTAGGTAGTGTAGGATATGTAGAGTAGGTTGAGTATGGTGCAATAGTAACTTATAGGTTCGGGTAGCAGCCTCTGTCTTTACAACCCGATTGTCTTTTACTACTGTATGGGTGAAAGCTGTTTAATTAGTTCAGGTAGAGTATCTTAGGTAGGGTAGGTTGTGAAGAGTAGGTCAGGTTGCAAATATTAGGTTGGGAAGGTCAGGTAGGTTAGTTCTTGTAGGGTGAGTTATGTAGAGTAGGTTAAAGGGCGGGGTTAATGGGTTTGGGGTGTCGGGCATAGATTATACAGCATAGGTTAGTTATTGAAGATTTTTTAGATTGTTGATTTAGATTGTCAGTAGATAGCAGACTCAATTGAATGAGAGATTCGTTTATGTCATGGCTATCACACTTTCAACCTAGTACACATACCGTAACTAACTTCATTACTTATTCAATGAAACTGTAATGATGGCAGGTTATGTTACTTGGTTATTTCAAGACTTTGGACCGGCATCATATGAAGCAAACATTCCTCGCATTTAGTTATACAAATATTCAATATTTTGTAAGTTAATCATCTGTTCCAATTGTAATCAATATGTAGTACATTTCAAATAGACAAACAAAACAATGAAGAATGTATGCTTCAGATGGAGGTGGTTTAACATGCTTGTTTTTCAATTCTACAGCTACTGTTTGGTAAATATTTACACAAATACTAATTATTAGTCTGTCACAGCTAGAAAATTTGCAAGATTCAACAATCCCATGATATTAGGTTTTTATTAACCTTCTGGTAGTCATGCCCTACTCAATCACACGAGCAGTTGCGTGTTGTATTTTGTACAACATCTAATTTTCCAAGTGTTATGTACTCCGTTTACAGTCAAAACATATTAATTACCTTCAATTCTGTGTTATTGGTTCGTTTACAGTCCCGGTATACAGTCTTCCCCTATCTCATGCACAGTGCGACTTATGCACTGTTGCAACTAAATGTCACGTAGAGACTGAACCATTGCTCGGTTGATACTGCAACTCAGTGGAGTGATGGGTGGAAATTTTGGAATGCATAGGTGACTCATTCACTGACACCACCCCATTCAATAGTTTTGTGCAGCCAAAAAAACTGACACTGTTGTACTTTTTACAACATCGCGACTGCCGGAGGGTTAAGGAATGGATCAGTTATAGCCTATTATGTACAAGTAATAGCCTACTACATACAAGATGAAATTGAGTATTGGTAAATTTAATATAATTTACATCATCCCATACGACAGTATTCGAATCAGTTGTTCTACTATGGGTGTTATTTTTTATTTGTATATACAGATTAAGTTAATGCAGTAAGTTATATTGTATTAGTTTTGTAATATTTAAAAAAATATTCCATTATAGCTAGTTCTGCAAAAAGAGATACTGAAAATGCAATATATAACTTTAGTATTGTCATAGTAACAATTACCTCTCATAGTAAAGATAGTTCTTCAAGATAATTTACATCATTTCATACTACAATATTAGCATCAGTATGTTCCATGATATATGTTATTTTCCATCCCAATATAGAGATACAGAAAATGCAAAATATTACATTGGTATTGTCATGGTTGAACAATTATTATACTGGGTAAAATTATTATTATTATTTTGGGTGAAAATTTTTTTTCATTATTCAGGCGAGGTGGGATCTTCCTGGACTCCCCACCAACAAAAAGGCCATACTAATCCAATTTTTAATGACGGTAACATACTCAACCATGTTGAAGATTCTAGATACTGATCATACTAGATTATACATGATATTGATCATCATGCTTCCAGAAATTTCAGTTGCTCTTTGAATGAAGCAAAATGGTTACTAGTTATACTCTTGAATGTAGGCTATGATAAATATAAATAATGGAAATGGATTTCATGAGAATAGAGAAAATAGCCATTATATTTAAAGTTAATCAGAAGCTTATCAAGTTACATCAGGTGAGATGAACTGCTAAGCTCATAATGATTTGTCAGAATGATCAAATACTTGCACAAGAATTCTCAAATGCTCATATCACTATATATGGTGGATGATTCAATTAGATGATATGAATTGAGTTATCAAAGTAGGTAATACAAAACTCACATCCAATCCAGTGTCAGCAAATTCATTCAAGTACTGATTGAACCACTTCCCCTGGATTGCACTCACAATAAGGAGTTTATCCATTGTATTGTATATCTAACACAGCAATCTTGATGGTAGTCCTGTCAGAAAGAGAATTGGGAAACATTGTTTTCCAAGATAATGTGCTCAAGGAAACACTTTATTTGAAAATCACTTATTGAATGAATACTAATCACTTATGATGAAGGAAATACTGAGAAGACACTCAGAGGTTTACTTAATTGGAATAACAAATTCAATTCAGTCTGTTGGCAATAAACAAAGCTCTGATACTGTAAAAATGAAGAGTTGATACTATAATCTCAGATTATAACATCGAACAATGAGATTATTAAATTTAAATTTCAGTAGAGTTTCAAAAGTAGGCTAGTGTTTACAAACTGTTCAAATTATAATATAAATGTTCAAACATTTTAATTGTGTATAATGTTCAAACATTTCAATTATAATGATTATAAAATAGAATAGAAGAAACAGCAGCTATGGATGGTTATCCATATGATTCTTCAAAAACTAACCGTCAATAAGAATGTTTGATAAGAATTTTTATGAAACTGTACAGAAATTATATATATATATATATTTTTGGACGAAAATTGAACTTGAACGTTTTACAGTAGGAACATAACCTATTTTTTGGACATTTTATTAATTTATCAAAATTTGGGAATGGAATAGATTTTGGGCCAAGCCTGTTGTTCCTTCCTAATCATATTTATATGATTTGTGATTCTGTCCAAAAATAAATAAATAAATAAATAAATAAATAAATTGTGTACAAAGTTTGACAATGTAAGCTTATATTTATACCCATATCCTCCTTTGTTATCAGAAATATATGAGATACTTTTGTCAACTCCAATAATTTTATGAACTGAAATAATGAAAAAATGCCACTTCATGAAAATGTAGAACAGTTAGTTGACATTGAATACTGATTAGGCTACATCCATCTATAATGTGAATACTATGAGTGGATAATGTAGTGGGTGTATACTACCCACATGTAGTAAAATAGTGGACAGTACCTCTAAAATACTAAAATGAAGTGTTTTTTTTCTAAATACCAACTTTAAGCTATGATACAGCAGTTAAAAAACCACTGAAGAATCTCTAGATATTAACCACTGAAGAATATGTGGTAATTATATATATATATATATATATAATATATATATATATATATATATATATATATATATATATATATATATATTATATATATATATATATATATATATATATATATATATATATATATAAGAATATGTGGTAATTATATATATAATTACCACATATTCTTCAGTGGTTAATATCTAGAGATTCTTCAGTGGTTTTTAACTGCTGTATCATAGCTGAAAGTTGGTATTTAGAAAAAAAAAAAAATATATATATATATATATATATATGTGGTAAATATATGTCCGGTGTGAATAATTACCGAATATGTAGATATCAAAGTCAATAAACTGACAAGAAATTATATATTATTCTGAACACAGTGTAGAAAACTGGGAAGAGGATGATCAATATTCTTAACCATGTACAAAACAAGATACAGCAACAGCTTTGTTTGTAAGTTTGTTGTTCTGAGAATTCAGTTACACTTTGAATTGAAGCTGTTGCCAACCTGAGAATCTGAATTATCATAATAATTTATATTATTTGAAACTCATGACATCTGCAGTATCTTTCAACTGATGCAATGACAATACTCATGTGATAATTAATTCTAAATGAAATTTGTGATAGAATTGAAGAGCCTGCATATTTATTGAAATCAGAAGTTACAAGTCCAGACTCAAGAGTGAGTTAAGAAAAGTGAGTGAGTTAATTCTCCATTGTGACATTTGATCATTATAGAATAATCCGGACAGTATATCTCAATACAGAGCTGTAGTTGAGCATTTTGTCAAATAGTGGAAGCATTCTATGCATTCTATGGCAGAAGATTGATTGTTTGTTCCATCATGAAGGTTGAGTTAGGGCTAGAATTAAAGAGGTTGAGCGAGCTGATTTTAAAATAATGTTATAATTTAAGTACAACTTTTCAACTGATTTAGGTCCAGTACTAATACAATACTACAACTGATACAATTATTCGGTTATAATTATTTCATAATTCATATTTCATAAAGCTATTAATCAAATATTGTTAATTTTGATCAATCCAGAATTGAATGATTAGATCTAACAAGGAGAAACGATATCTCCAACAAATGAAAACATTTCCAATTCATAATTAGGTTGGGTGGGTTAGGTAGAGTAGGTCAGGTAGTGTGGGATATGTAGAGTAGGATGAGTTGGGTGCAACTGTATAGGTTCGGGTAGCAGCCTCTGTCTTCACAACCAGATTGTCTTTTACAACTGTATGGGTGAAAGCTGTTTAATTGGTTCAGGTAGAGTATCTTTGGTAGGGTAGGTTGTGAAGAGTAGGTCAGGTTGCAAATATTAGGTTGAGAAGGTAAGGTAAGTTAGTTCAGGTAGGGTGGGTTAGGTAGAGTAGGTTAATGGGCGTTTTAATGGGTTTGTGGTGTTGGGGATAGGTTATACAGCATAGGTTAGTTATTGAAGATTTTTTAGATTGTAGATTTAGATTGTCAGTAGATAGCAGATTCAATTTAATAAGAGATTCGTTTATGTCATGGCCATCACACTCACAACCTAGTACACATAGCTAACTTCATTACTTATTCAATGAAACTGTAATGATGGCAGGTTATGTTACTTAGTTATTTCAAGACTTTGAACCGGCATCATATGAAGCAAACATTCCTTGCATTTAGTTATACAAATATTCAATATTTTGTAAGTTAAGCATCTGAATAACTACAAATGATACAATTATTTGGTTATGATTATTTATCATAATTCGTATTTCATAAAGCTATTAATCAAATATTGTTGATTTTGATTAATCCAGAATTGAATGATAAGATCCAACAAGAAGATACAATATCTCTAACAAATGTAAACAATTCCAATTCATATTTTATTGGAAATAGCAATTATTGATGGTTTGAATATGATATTTTGGTAGATAAATTACATCTAAAACATTCTAGAAGGACATAACAGTCTTGAACATTCAAAAATATCCAAAAAAATATGTAATATCCCTCACATTCTAAGATACCATTGTTGGTTGAAAAAGAATATAATATAAGATTATAGTCATGTTTGACTTTCCTATAAAATTAGCAATTGAAAAGGTGGAAAAATTGAGGGGGTCCTGGGTGGCCTCCAAAGAAGAATATCTCATATGTAATATTTTCTTGGCTGCCAAATTGTGAGAGTTAAAAATTTCCTTGACCAGAATTAAAAAAAATCAAATAAATGCCCTAGCATTCCTCATCTATTATCTCATTGAGTTATCATATGATGAATAGCCTCATTTTAATGTGCTGGGTGAGATTGTTCCTCTTGACTTTGCTATAAAATTAACCATTGAAAAGCTGGAAGAATTGAGGGGGTCCTGGGTAGCCCCCAAAGTAGAAGCTCTCATATGTGTAATTTTTTTCTTTCATTAAGATCACTTTCAATCATTTTTTGACTCATTCAAACATCATTATACAACTGCAACTGCAGATTTATCAGAATTGCCAAAAATCACACAGCCCCCCTCGAGGGGGGCAAATCACAGCACCCTGGATGTAATTTCGGGGTTTATGATACATCATCAGCTGCATAGATGGAAGGTTTAGTGATTCCAATATCGAAAACTGATGTGAAAAATACAGAGAAAGTCATATCTTGGCTGTAAAAATCCTGGAAAATGAGCCGAAATTGACAAAAATAAAAAAAATCACCCTCCCACCACCCCTATTGTTTTTTTCAGTTAGTTTTTGCGGGAGTCATGTTTTTTTGGCAGCTGAATTTGATTTTGAGCATAAAACACCCTGTAAATGTGATCCATGATCAGCACTGTATATGAGGGGACCCACGCCCCCCTAGAATCAAAAATTTTGTTATTGGACAATTTTTCTGTGGGTTATTTCCCCTTCCCAATGATATCATCCATGAAAATTGTAAGATTCACAGTTTTGGCTGGGAAATTCACACTTTTTTTCTTGAAAAAATTTATAAAAAAATGAGGGGCACGGGCCCCCTCTCGAGAAAATTGATGTTTTGTCTGTGCAAGGTGATGTTTTAGGGCTATCTGAGTCAATTTTGAGCATAAAAAAACCTGTAAGTGTGATCCATAACCAGCACTGTATATGAGGGTCCCCCCAATGCCCCCCTAGAATTGGGAAATTTGTTATTTGACAGTTTTTCTGTGGGTTATTTTTGGTCCTCTTTCCAATGATATTATTCAAAAGATTATAGGATTAACCGTTTTTGCATAGAATATCAAACTTTTTTCATCTGTATTTTTTTTTATGAGGGGGCCGGGCCCCCTATTGGAAAAATTGATGTTTCTTCTGTGCGAGGCAATGTTTTTGGATCTTCTAAGTCGATTGAGATGATGAATGACCTCATTTTAATGTGCTGAATAAGATTGTTCCTCTTGACTTTGCTATAAAAATAACCATTGAAAAGGTGAAAAAATTGAGGGGGGCCCTCAAAGTAGAATATCTCATATGTTATATATTTTTTTTTTCAGGTCACTTTTGATCATCTTTTGAAATATTATAACATCATTATACTGTCTAGTGTAACTGCAGATTTTTCAAAATCGCCAAAAATCACACAGCCCCCCTCGAGTACCCCCTGGATGTAATTTTGGGGTTTCTGATACACTATCAGCAGCATAGATAGCAGGTTAAGTGATTTCAACATTGAAAACTGATGTGAAAAATACAGAGACAGTCAATTCTTGGCTGCAAAAATCCTTGAAAATGAGCCAAAATTGACAAAAATCAAAAAATCAAATTTGTAGCCATTCCCCCCTAATTTTTCAAAAATTGAGGGGGGCATCATCGACCCCCAGAATGGAAATTTCGAAAAATCCATAATTTTCCCAATGCCTGCTGGAACTCCTAGAAACTTTCTGATGGAATTTAGAGTTGTCACATGCCCCAGTCTGGCTGGGAATTTTTCAAATTTTGACTCTTGAGATTGTTTTCAAAAAAATGAGGGGTCCGAGCCCCCTATTGCGAAAATCAATAGTTCGTCTGTGCAAGGTGATGTTTTAGGATCTCTTGAGTCGATTGAGTGGGAATTCGAAACTGTAACGATTCCCCCCCTTGAATTTCCAAAAATTTAGGGGGGCATCATCAACCCCCAAAATAAAAGTTTTGAAAAATCAATAATTTTCCCGATGCCTCTCAGTACTCTAACAGTTTTTTTGATAAAAGTTAGTATTGTCACATGCCCCAGTTTGGCTGGGAATTTTTCTAATTTTTATTGCAAAAAAACAGATGAAAATTCAGTTCCCCCCCGCAACCCCTGCGACCCGGTCGAAATTTTATTTTGGCAATCTAGTAATGTTGAGACGCAGAACAAAAAAATTCCCTTGCACTTTGCTGAGAAATTTGCGGTTCAAAAGTTGAAAATATTGGCGGGGGGTCCGGGAGCCCCCCAAAATGAAAATTCTCATATATCATAATCATTCCTATGGTTTCAACCACTTGAATCCAACAGAGCACCAACCACCACAACAACCACCCTTGTCAGGAGGTTTTCAAACGTTCCGGCTTTAGTATATATTAAAACGTGCTTCACGCTCAGTGGGGGCTTCACCTCCTGCACCCCTATTTGGGGTGGGTTAGCAGCCTCCGCGCTTCGCGCTCCGGCTGGGCTGCGGGCTCCACCTGCCCAATCACCTCTTATGACTGTACTGTGTTCGGTAGCTGCTTCTGCGCTTTGCGCTCCAGCTGGATGGTGGGCTTCGCCCAAGTAGGATGGGTAGGGTAGTTTAGGTAGGGTAGTTTAGGTAGGGTGAATTTAATAGAGTAAGCTAGGTGGGGTGCTATTATTGATTAGAGAGAGTGGACTAGTTAGGGTAGGTTAGTTGGGGTTAGTATTCAAGTAGGTTAGGTACGGCGGTTTATGTTGGGTGGGTTAGGTAGAGTAGGTTAGGTAGGGTGTGATAGGTGATTAGGTAGTTTTATATAAGGTGGGTTAGGTAGGGTAGGTTAAGTAGGTTATCTCGGGTAGGGTGGTTCAGGTTGTCAAGATTAGGTTAAATGTTTCAGGTAGGTTTTCTCAGGTATGGTGGCTCAGGTTGAGTAGGGTGGGTAGGGTGGTGTAGGTAGAGTAGTTTAAGTAGGGTGCAATAGAGTAGGTTGGATAGCATAATTTATGTAGGGTGGCTCAGGTGGGTTATTTCAAGTAGATTTACTGATATGTTGAGTGGTAGGTCAGGTATAGAAGGATAGATAGGGAAGTGTTGGTGGGTTTGGTTTGGTTGGCCAGGTAGAGTATAGCCTAGGTTCAAGTTTTGAAATGGAAATTTTGAATAATCCATAGTTTTCCTGGAGCCTGCTAGGACTCTTAGAGACTTTCCTGTGCTGGGTAGGATAGTAGTTTAGTTGGTTGAGTTGAGTGAATGCAGTATTGAATGGTAAATTCAAAAACTGCCTTTGCATCTCTTATTTTTTTCTTCCCATACAGTTCTTATATCATAAATAGACCTATTCCTATGTGCACAACATGATAGTTTCTCATGTCTTCGCTATGGAATTGAACATTGGAAAGTTGAAAAATTTAGGAGGACCTGAGTAACACCAAAAATCCAATCCCTTGTATCTGATATATATTCCATTTTTTTCTATTTGTTTCAATCATTAATTGACATATTTCAACATTATTCTACCTTCCAGTGGGGTTGTAGACTTTTTCAAATTAACAAAAACCACACAGCACCTATATTGACCCCTGTGAGAAATGTTTGTTTTGAGAGTTGAAAATATTGGTGGGGTCCAGGAGGACCCCCAAGGTGAAATTGTTAATTTTTGCTATTTTTCATTCACTTTTTTATCACTTTTGATCATTTTTTGACATATGTCAACATCATTTCACAGTTCAGTGTGACTGCAGATTTTTTGAAATTTCCAAAAATCACACAGCCCCCTAGGGTGCCCCCTGAATTTCATTTTCGGTTTGATGATACAGGTCACGTGATTCCAATATTGGAAACTGCTGTAAAAAATACATAGACAATCAATTCATGGCTGCAAAAATCCTCAAATATGAGCCGAAATTGATGAAAATAAAAAAATCACCCTCGCATCCCCCCACCATATATTTTCATGGTTAGTTTCCGCGGGACTTATGTTTTTTGGCCTGCTGAATTCGATTTTGAGCATAGAAAAGCATGTAAGTGTAATCCGCGCTACACACTCCAACTGGGTTGTGGGTTTTGCCTGCCCAATCGCCTTTCATGACGAGGTTGGGTAAAGAAGGATAGATAGTGTAGGGTTGGTGGGATTGGTTTGGAAGGCCAGGTAGACTATAAGCTGGGTTCAAGTTTTGAAATGGAAATTTCGAAAAATCTTGAGACACTGAACAAAAGATTTCTTTTGCACTTTGCTGAGAAATGTGAAGTTCAAAAGTTGAAAATATTAGGGGGGTCCAGGAGGACCCTCAAGGTGAAATTGGTTATTTCTTCCATTTCTCATTCACTTAATCACTTTTGGTCATTCTTTGACATATGTCAACATCATTTCACAGTTCAGTGTGACTTCAGATTTTTCGAAATAACCAGAAATCACACTACCCCCCTCAAGTGCCCCCTGGATTTAATTTTTGGCTTGATGATACACCATCAGTTCAATCCATCCAGTTCTCATTTATGATAAATAGCCTTCTCCCGATGTGCTGAGTAAGATTGTTCCTCTTGACTTTGCTTTGAAATCAAGCATTGAAAAGTTGAAAAAATTGAGGGGGTCCTTGGTCCCTACCAAGGTAAATTCTGTCATATTTTTCCCTTTTTTCATTACTTTCAATTATTGTCAGACATATTTCAACATCACTATACCGTTCAGTGTGACTGCAGATTTTTTCAAAATTTTCTCAAAAAAATGAGGGGGCCAGGCCCCCTATTGAGAAAATCCATGTTTGTCTGTGCAAGGCAATGTTTAAGGATCTCCAGATCCGATTGAGTTGGAATTCCAAACTGTAGCGATTCACCCTTGATTCTCCAAGAATTGAGGGGGGTAGAATTGACCCTGAAAATGAAAATTTCGTAAAATCAATGATTTTCCCGATGCCTGCTAGTACTCTCACAGACTTTCTGATGAAAGTTAGTATTGTCACATGCCCCAGTTTGGCTGGGAATTTTTCAAATCTCCATTACAAAAAAACTTATGGTAATTTCGTTCTCCCCCCCCCACAGCCCCTGGAACAGGGTCGAAATTTTATTGTGAGGATCAAGTAATGTTGAGGCACTGAACAAAAAATTTCCTTTGCACTTTGCTGAGAAATAGGCGGTTCAAAAGTTGAAAATACTGGGGGGGTCCGGGAGGACCCCCAAGATGAAATCTGTTATTCTTGCTATTTTTATTCACTTTTTTATCACTTTTGATCATTTTTTGACATATGTCAACATCATCTCACAGTTCAGTGTGACTGCAGATTTTTCGAAATTGCCAATATTCATACAGCCCCCCTCGAGTAGGGTAGGTTAGGGTGTCAAGATCAGGTTTAATAGTTTAGGAAGGTTATTTCAGGTAGGGTGGCTTAGGTTGAGTAGGTTGGGTAGGGTGGGGTAGGTAAAGTAGTTTAAGTTGGGTGCAATAGAGTAGGTTGAATAGCATAATTTATGTAGGGTGGCTTAAGTGGGGTAGGTTGAGTAGATTAACTGATAGAGGGTTGAATAGGTAGTTGAGGTATAAGAGGATTGATAGGGTGAGATTGGTGGGATTGGTTTGGTAGGCCATGTAGAGTATAGGCTAGGTTCAAGTTTTGAAATGGAAATTTCGAAAAATCCATATTTTCGCTGGAGCCTGCTGGGACTCCTAGATACGTTCCTGTGCTGGGTAGGATAGCAGTTCAGTAGTTTGAGTTTAGTGATTGCAGTATTGAATAGTGAACTCAAAAACTGCCATTGCATCTCTCATATGTCTTCCCATACAATTTTTATATAATAAATAGCCCCATTTCAATGTGCTCAACATGATAGTCTCGTAACATGTTTCTTATGTCTTTACTATGAAAGTGAACATTGGTTGGAAAGTTGGAAAATTTAGAGGGCCCCGAGTAACACCAAAAATTGAATCTCTTGTATTTGATATCTTTTTCTATCCCTTTTGTGATCCTCACGTATGCTATTCAACAACCTAACAACGTCCTGCAAGCTCAACTCACCCTCAGCCGGTGTAGTTTCAAGAGCTATGCCGTTCTTTGGAGCAATCGTCACAACGCCAGATTTTCTCATTCTGATGCATGTACTTGAGATGGTCCATTGTGAGATTTACGCACTTGGCATGAACACTCGCATGACAGTCATTGCAGGTGGTTGAATCATTCATTATTAGCATCATGAAAACGATTTCAAACATATTTTACAAGACATTTTCGATAGCGCAGTCACAGTCTCAAACACACTTCTGAACATATGGAATGATATTACATGACTATTAACCGTTTCAATATTATATGAATGTAAACTCAAAGTGAAATATAATTTCAAACAAGCACAGTCCACGTAACTTTCAGTCTATCATCTGACAGTTGCCAGATAAGAGAGCGCCCGCACAAAAACAACCTTCCTCTCCCGCTTCTCGATCATCACTGAGGATATAGAGAATGTTAAAAGATAAATACTGTAGGAAATGATGTGAGCTTCAAGTCTCATGAAGACTGAATGGTCACATCTCTGAGACGCATGGTTTTTGATATATTATATATGCAAGAAACCAAAACATTGTACCTTTGAACCACCCACATCTCCTTAGCATAATGGTTGGTTAGCAGTGAGGAATCCTGATAATGTTCACCTCCTCACGTCCTTAGAACTTGAGTATCGGAAATTGATACCCAAACTCTGCCCTTTATAACCTTTCTATGACTGGACTAAAACGTTCTTTTTCATTGTACTATTTTGGTTTCTGTTTAGGGTGGAAACAAAGCAATGCAGTGTATTTCCGGGAAGACCCAAATGTTTTGAACCCATAAAGCAAATCAAAGGCACCGAACAGGAAATAACAAGCTTCATCAGTGTAGAAACTGTTACAACTATCAATAGAGGAGAATCAGTAGCGATTTCTGGCGTCAAAATCAGTGGTGTGCGTGATGATACCACAGTTGGCGAGCGTAGTTCAAGGGTCTGGTGAGTACAAATTTGTTTGAACTTTTTTCTCATCATCATTATAGCACCCGATTAGTGACTGAAATGATAATGGTTATTCTCTTCTATTCTCTAACCCCCTATCTCTTATCGGTCAGAAAGCCAGGACGACTAAGACGTTACACCTCTCAGTTTGCTGATGCTACCTGGTCATGGGTTTGAATTCCTCTGATAGGCATAGACGTTTGATCATCTCATAAAATCAATTTCGCATTTGCATTTTCCATCACCCACGACGAACAGGCAAAAAGCTTATGAGGGCATTTTCCGCGAAAAAAGACAAAATACTTGTAAATCTTAACGGGGTTTTCTGGCTGGGTTCGGGAAACACCCAAAAGGATTTTGAATGAGCCACAGCGAGGATGGTCTGTTACAGAAACTGATTTGTTTGTCAGAATCGCAGGTGGCGCATGAACAAGCACATCCTTGATTCGTATTGAGACAAAGTGGAATGTTGGCCTTTCTTTGAAGCCAAAATATCTGCAATGCTAATACCAGTTTTGCAATTACAATACACTGAATAAAATATCTGCAATGCTATTACCTGTTATTGATTGATTATTTATTTCGTGTGCAGGTCTGAAGAAACCCATTACACAATAGAACAAAGAAAATACAAAGCATGTTATACAATTAATAATACAAGAACAAAATACGAAGCATGATAAATATAAGTATTACATCATAAGATATAGTTCGATGCCTGAATTAATTGAATGTTCTTACAACTTTCACTAAGATTAACAATTGAAAATAAAACTGCAAAAACTGAAAGGAAAAAAATGAAGAATGGATATGTTACATGATAAAATATTAAGACAAAAACTTATAGGAAAAAACAAATTATGAAGAAGATGAGATGAGAGAATGCAGAAAGACAGAAGAGGGTTGAAAATGAAGAGAAACTTGTCAAGTTTTCCAAAAACACCAGACACACTGCAAATTATTATAAACCTATGAAGAGAGTAATATTGCCATGTTCTGCCCTTCATGAGCTTGGAAAAAACTGCACACCTGTACTTGAATTCCACTGCTCGCCATTGATAACTATTCAAATGGTCATAGAGTCTCCTTTAAAAAAAGGATAGAGATGGAGGGAACACAATTCTTCCTGGTAGCCCATTCCATAGCCTTGAAGCCGTTACAACGAATGAGTTGTTGAAGATGGCAGTATGGTGCGGCGGTATTTGAAGTGTGAAGCAATGAGACCTTGTATGGCGTCCAGGATTTACATCATTCAACAATGTGAATGATTCAGAGAGATACACTTGACCCTCCTTCATGATCAGGATTTTGAAGACTAAGCACAGTAAGAAAAATTTCCTACGTTCCTTCAACTTAAGCCAACCTAGATTCATGAAAAGTGGTGTAATATGTGCATCTCGTCTGGCATCAATGCAATGTACTGCATAGTTGAACGATCGCTGCAACCCCACATCCAATTCGTTTGTGAGATTGTTGTAGACCACACAACAATAGAAGAGGAATGGTACGACCAGAGAATTTACCAGAGTCACTCTGACAGATCTAGGGAGGAAGCTCTTGATTCTTTTCAATTGATGCATCCCCCCAAACACTCTGTTGCAAACATGAGTTGTTTGCTCACGCCAACTCAATGATAAATCAATAAGTTCTCCCAATATCCTAATGCATTCAGAATAAGGAACAATATTACCCCTGATTACAACATTTTAGCCAACTATATCCAACTGATTCATGAGTCTTGGGTAATCAATCAATATACTTTTTGTCTTTATAGGACTTAATGCTTACCCATATGCTTCAGACCATGATGCAAGCTCAGCAATGTCCAAATTGGAATTTTCAACAGACAAGTGAAAGCGACCAATAGGGAAATGCATGTACATAATCAGATCATCAGCAAACATGTGATAAGATAAGAATGAGATAATCATGAGTACATTATTCACGTGAATAGAAAAAAGGAGAGGTCCCAGAATGGATCCATGTGTACCCCTCGGGTTACTAAACACCAAGAAGACATATTGTTTGAATGACCCATTACAGCCTGGCAACGACCTTTGAGGTAGGATGAGAGCCAGCGCACAGCTAAATCAGAGAAATTACATTGGTGTTTAAGCTTGTTCAGGAGAATTGAATGATCAACGTTATCGAACGCCTTGCTATAATCGAATTGAACAAGCAATGTACCATGCTTCCTATCCATTGCAGCTCTTATATCGTCTGTTATTTTGATAAGAGCTGTGCTTGTGCTATAATGTGGACGGAATCCTGATTGGAATTTTGCAAAAAAAAGTTGAAGCGGGACAAGTGGCCAACAACTTGCTTGTGAACAATTCGCTCAAAAGCTTTGGAGATTGAACATAATAACTGAATGCCTCTAAAATAAAAAAGGAATAGCTGGATTTCTCTTCTTAGGTATAGGGATCACTAAAGAGCACTTCCATAATTCATAAAACACTGGACTGTAGAGAAAAATTAAAAATGTGTGTTATACGAGGCAATATTATTGGAAGTAACTTCTTATAAAAAGTGATTGGAATATTGTCTACTCCCATGGAATTTTTAGTGATCGACAGGATGATGTTCGCGATTTCAGTTGGATATACATAGGAGGAGAAAAGGACCTCGTCTGGTAATAGATGTTGGAACTGCTTCATCAGCTGATTACTAGTTATGTCAATATAATCATTTGTTGCAGGATTTTGAGAGTTTAAAAAATGATTATTGAGCTCTTCTGGGGAGGAATTCAACACCAAGCTACGCTGCTTCTCATTACAGCCACAAAGCTTACGAACATTATTCCATAAGGAAGAAACAGATTTACTGCTATTGAACTGATCATAAAAATAGCGCAACTTGACATTCCGACTCAATGACTTTACCCTGTTACACAAATTTCTAAAAATATTAAAATCGGCCTCACTACTAGATCTCTTGAACTTTCTTCTGGCTCTGTCTCTTTCGTTCCTAGCACCAAGTATTTCGTCATTGATCCATGGCACAGACTTTTGTTGAGGTTGAGCTGTACAAATAGGTGCATGTTTATCGAAAATATCGAACAACATCTGGTTGAAGACAGAAACCTTATCATTTATATCGAAAATATTACTGATATGATACCAAGAGAGGTTGATTGCATCCTCTAGAGCGCTGTTTACATCAAAACGTTTGAAGTTCCTATAAGTGTATATGCTACTAGTGGAAGTCTGTCTATTCAAATTGTAAATCAAATAGATAAAATCGTGATGTGGAAAACAAGGAGCTTAAGCTTGGTCGTAATAGGTGACAAGATCAATATCACTTACAATTGCTAGATCCAACAATGTGTTTGAATTAGGAAGATGATATATGTTGGCAATGTATCATTTACAAAATGGAGACTCATTGATCCGACCATTGTTGAAAGCTGAAGTTGTTCTCAAAGTTGTTTTTTAGCAGATCGGAGTTGAAGTCACCAACAACAATTATATGTTTATAAATATGAAAGTGGTCCAAGAGAGCATTTTCTAGCAATGATGATCGGCCCGCATTCGAAGGACAGTACACAATACAAATGAGCAGCGCAACAGTATCAACAGTAATTTCAATAAGCAAAAATTCTGGAGAATTAGGATACGGTTGTGGAGATGACTGTAATAATTTGGGCGAGAGGGACGAACGAATATATGCAGCCACTCCTCCCTTAGTCTTCCCAATCCTGTCGTTTCGCACTAACGAATAGCCATCAAACATGAAAATGCTATCTTGCAGTGAAGGTTTTAGCCAAGACTCGCTTACACCTATCACATCGAAGCTAAGAGCCGAAAAAATCTCCTTAAAGTCATTAAAATGACCCGGTAGAGACTCAGCATTAAAATGACAAATCTTCAATGACAAAGGATGCTCATTCTATTCATTTAATTCCATTGATATCCATGACCAGATGAATCAATTGAAAATCAAGAAGCATGCAGTACGGTGGATTGAGTTGAAGAAAAAGATAATGGCAATATAAATGAATTGAAGCAGTGAGTTAACTAGTGCTTGAAAAATAATGGAAGTAAAGAAAAAATGTACAGTATATGTTAATAATGATAATATTATATAATAAATCAATTAATAATAAATTTGATGTAGGTATTACAGTCTACTAAATATTGCTATCAATTGTTATCTAAAATTTTTGCTAATTGTCTAAAATTGCTAATTGCTATATAGAATTGTTGCTAAAAATGTTATCAATCACACATGAGATATAATATAATTGAAGACACAGTGTCGACAATAGACAATATCTCACTCCTCAATTAAAGATATAATAATATATAGTTCTCAAATATTGACTATGTGACGTGATACAATTAGAGCCAAGCATGTAGAGCAAAAATCCTGATGCATCCAACTTATGGGATTTTTGTATTGAGGATTACAAGTAAGTATTTTGATGAGATACATTGATTTCGGTGATAAATAAGAGCTATTATGTATCAGCGGGTGAGGATAGAATTATGAATAATTTCAATCCAGCCCACAAATACATCCACTGATTCCTATTCCGTGAAATCCAGTTATGAGACTAGTTATTCTAACGATTGTATTGGATTGGCGCTTAACAGAATACGACGTGTCAAAAAACAGTAACTGAAGGCTTCTATAAATAAGAGAGTATAGGGTTGTGTTTGTTCGCAAAAACATGTCAACTTGTTGATTGCATACCGGGAAAATGGAATGATTTAGATCTCCAAATTTTGCACATTTTAAAAATATCAATCTTGTGCACCTCGAAGCCCAAATTTTCCTCCTAGAATTTTTATAATCCAGTGGAACAGTCGTTTTGATTAAGGCCTTTTCACACAGCACGTGGCGTGCGTGGCTGGACGCACGCCATGCCGGCCACGCTAGCCACATGCCAATTCACACCGCCACGACTGTTGCGATGCTATACCGGCCACGTTTCCCGTCAGTATGCAGGAAGATGTCAACTCCGACGGTCCCGTGGTGTGAATCTGGATTTTCTTGTGGCTCACCTTGGTTTGATGACTCCAGCAGCAGCAGTAGTAATGATAATGAGCTGGTTTTATTGTATTCGGTGACAGCACGGGACCAGTGGGTACATCCAATCAATAAAAAAGGAAGACCTATGGCGAATTTCATCATTTTTAATGCGCGACCTTGAGGCTGACAATGATAGTATACGTTCTATACGATAGTATACATCTAGTATACTTTCTGCGCATGCTCGGACCAAAACGTGGCCGGACACGTTTGAAAAGTTCGCTCAGAGAGCGAACGGTAGCCACGCGTGGCTAGTATAGCAAGCGTTGCCGCGTGGCCGTGGCTGCTATGTGAATCGCTTCATTTGATTAGCTGGGAAGCGATGTTTTGAAAAGTAGCTAGCGTGCGTCCAGCCACGCACGCCACGTGCTGTGTGGAATGGCCTTTACGAGAGTATTGCTGTATGTCTACTAGTTCCATTTTCATGTTTTTAATATGATTTTTTAGTTCGGAGTTTTCAGCATTGAGTTTCACACAGTCTTTTTTAATGTACTTATTCTCCTCTTCCACACTTGTGACCCTGTTTCGCAGCTCTTCCAAACTAGTCTGCAATGTGCATAATTTATTTTCTACTGATTCGAAGCTCTTTCTATTTTCAGCTCTAGTTTCTCTCATCATCTCCGTCATAATGTTTTTCAACATCTCCATCATCGAGGTGTTATCGGTGTCGGATGGATTATTTTTTTGCACACTGACCTTATTAGTACAATCGTCACATCGCCACTCTTCGATCGCTTTTTTAGACATAGATGCTAATTTCCCGGTTGTTCTGATTCGACTACAGGTTACGTGCCAGAGAGAGTTACAATTAGGGATGTCAATCCCGGGACTGATTTCCAGTCCCGGTATTTCGGGATTATCTAATATCAATCCCGGGATCCCGGGACTGATCCCGGGATTGGCAAAAATCAGTTTAATGCATTTTTAACCAATTGTTCCTCCTCAATTACATGTTCAGTAACGGTGTGTGGAAATGAAAAAGGGCCCATTAAAGAGGGAGAGGCTATTATTAAAATAAAAAATATACTTGGGAATAATATTAAAATTGAACATTCTATTTCTATAAATGTTTTCAAGATTATAGGAGTAACTGTTTTATTCCATGTCCTACCTTAAATTTGCTGTATCCTAGATGACAGTGAGAACTGAGGAAAGCAAGATAACTCATCAGAGTCTTTTTTATGTAGACAAAAGCATTTCTATCCTACATCAGGACGGGACAGAGCTCACACTTTAATTACGTCAAATACTGTAAAGTGAATTAATATTACTTGAATTAATGATATTAATAATAAAATAGAATACTTTTTGTAAGACCGTAACTCCATACCGACCAAACAACGCGAGAACTGAACCACTACACTACTAAATGAAATTTCGTAGAGCAACTATAATATTTACTTCAACCAGATATTCTACTTATGATAGAGAGAGAGAAGAGGTGAGGAATAAGTATTAGACAGAGAGTGAATCGTTAGTGCTTTTTTATTTCTGATTTCTGAAGTCTTTTCAAAGTTCGAAATGCATTTCAAGGAAATGCCATCAGCACTATTGCAAATATTGCGCCGTCTAGACTGGTAATTGCGGTGCTGTGTAAACAGAAACAAATGTAGAGGCATAACAACCAATCAACAACCATTCTGCCAATAATTATGCGATCTAATAATGCGAATTCTATTAAGCCAGTAAAGAGTAGGCTACAGTATACAATCATTATTATGTATACTATAGACCTTATTATTATGTAACTGTAGACTGTGCCTGTAAAATAAATTAGTCAAACACTTAGAACGATAAATTAGTTAAAGAAACTCATATTCATCACCATAAATAAAGTCCATATTGAATTGGTTTTGGAAAAATATGATTCACAATTTCAGGTTTCCAATCCCGAAAATCCCGGGATCGACGCTGAAAAATCCCGGGATTGTTAGGTATCAAAAATGGACCGGGATCCCGGGATTCGGGATCCCGGGATTGACATCCCTAGTTACAATTCACGCACTTCGTCACTTCTTTAGAGTCAGATGTATCACGGTCGCACTTCGCACAATTCATTGTAGTGAAGTCCCACAATCAGTTCACAATACTTGAGAAATTATATTTTGCTTAAACAATATTGAATTTGAGAAACAGTGTAGTTATTGCTGTACTATTGTGGTAAAACAGTCAGCAAACATGATAAGATAAGCCAGGCAGAACAACGGAGCACTTTACCGCATGACCTTCCGACTCGGCGTACCGACAGAACAGTACCGATGATTATGTTTAGAGAGAGAGAGAGAGAGAGAGAGAGAGAGAGAGAGAGAGAGAGAGAGAGAGAGAGAGAGAGAGAGAGAGAGAGGAGAGAGAGAGAGAGAGAGAGAGAGAGAGAGAGTGAGAGAGAGAGAGAGATGATTGAGTACTTTATTTATGTAGATTACAATATATACTGGCTTATACACTTGTATACAATAGCTTACAATACAGCAAAGTTATAGATGAATTTACATAATATAGACTAAGAAAATAATTATTGAACTGTATATGATATGAAAAAGCAGTTTGTAATATAATAACTATAGATAATAATCATATTGTTATGCATCTACATAAATTGGCGGAGCTTTGGACATATCAATGTCCATTCTTTGGGAAGAATATTAAAAATATCCTCCCCACTAACTCTCTACCAAAACGTTAATTTCGTTATTTAAACTAAGTATTTATTTATTAATGGAAATATTGTAAAAGTTTTAATCAATATGAATATGAAGAGAAAAAAACAAAAAATTGATAAAGTAAAATAATTATATAGGTAGATAAGATCAAATAATTGATTAATAAGATGAAGTAGGCTGAAAGTAGATCAGGGTTATCAAATTTCAGTAATATACAGCAGTATGCAGTGGATAATTGAAATAACATGAGTTTATATAATATATATATATATATATATATATATATATATATATATAAAAATATATATATATATATATATATACAATTAGTTCTATAACATGGTTTAAAGGTTTACATGGTTTAAAGAGAGAGAGAGAGAGAGAGAGAGAAGAGAGAGAGAGAGAGAGAGAGAGAGAGAGTATAGATGTTTGTTATGAGATTTTTTCAATAGAGTGAGATTGTTTTGGTGAATTTGCGTATTTATTTGAATTATCCTATAAAAGTAGCAGGGCCCAGGACCCTAAAAACATGGTGGTGGCAGCGCTACTGGAGAGCACTGTCATGCTCGCCACGCACGCCACGCACGCCACAAGTGGTGACTTAGCGGTGGGATCCGAACTCTGAAAACTTGTTTGAAGTGTTTCAACCGTGAAAGAACAATAAAACTAGTCTCCGAAAGATAATATAATACTGGTGCCAGGATGGTTTCAAAGTTCATTGCTAAGTGTTACTAAATAAATTTTGATCCTTTTTTGAATGTGTTCACGTGATCGTGTTGAACTCTTGATTATATTATGTTTTATGTGTTCCTATAGTTTGTGAAGATGGAGAGATCTTTTTTAACTGCCAAATAATGAACAGTATGAATTTATTTCTACATGCATTTTGTCAAAAGGCGAAATTTCATAGACTCATAGTTCATTATATCAAATCCGTTCAGTAATATTTTCTGAAAAATGTTGACATCTCAAAAATGATCCAGCTAAAAAATTAATTGAATTCAATTTTAATGATAGTTGAACAGTGATTTCGGAAAATTATTCGGATGAAATATGAAATCGGGCGCGATTGTTGAACTCTGGAAAGCGGAAGTGACTTGAGTCAGTAGAACACGGGCAGCGAAACGTTGAGGCGGGGATTGGCAGAGGTGCGACGTGGGCTCCCTCCAACTTTTGGGTGTTGGCGAATACGTCACCAGGTTCATCGCTCTCCAGGCTATGCGACTCCATAGAGACTGTCGCTGTCATTCTACCAGCTGTTCGGTAGACTACAGACAACTGTAGTTATCACAGACAACTGTAATAACATGGATCCACTGGGGCAATCTACGATGGAGATGAAGACATCAACAATTAAGTTTGGTGAGCAATTTATACAGCTATTCTTATATTGAAAATATTATTTTTATATTTATTGGATTATTGTGTTAGAGATAGACTTCCCAATGAATTAACTTCATGATAGGAAATTGTTGGGTCTACATTCAGTTTAGAGCTCATTTAAGAGCTAATTCAGAGCTCATTTCAAATTATCAATGTTTATTTTATCCTGAATTAATCAGGTCAGATATCAATATTGTTCATTATAAAATCATATAAGATGTAAAGATTTCAGGAAATTTTTTAGGTGACACAGAGCTGATAGATTGAATTTATTGTTTCATGAAAGCTATTTATTCATGCAAATGAAAGGTTAATTATAAAAATTTGAAATTTTTGAGAGAGTTAATTTTGAAGTGCGGGAAGTCGAAGTTCAAGCTACTTTTGAAGCTCTATCAGCTAGATTAAATCAACTTAGTATCACACTGAACGAAACTGTTAACAGAGACCTAAATAGAACAGATACAGATTTAGTAGATGTAGAACTTGTTACACCCCCTGAGCAAAATGTAAAACCAAATTTTCATTCAGTTAGCAGTATTCGAACATTCGATGGAGAGCAGTCAGATCAAATTCATTATTTTCTTGACACTGTTGATGGAATCTCTCAATTGTGTGGCTGCTCAGAATTTCAAAAGATACAAATTATCCGATTGAAACTCACTGCAAGTGCATTATTGTTTTTCAAGTCAGATGATAGGTGTTGGAATGCAGAATCTGCAGCTGAAATTAGAGCAGCTTTGGTTAAGCGTTTTGGTGATAGCCTACCAAGTCGCTATTACTATGAACAATTGGCATCAATCCAACAAAATAGAGAAGAGTCAATTGAGAAATATGCAGACCTAGTCATTAACATTATTGGGAAGACGATTAGATTAACAGCAAGTGATGAAGCTAATAAAATACTACGGAAAGAAGCTGATAGGAGAGCCATGGAGTCATTCCTAAGAGGATTACTTGGCGAAATAGGGAAACAAACTCGTATCAAATTCCCAACATCCTTCAAAGAAGCAGTAACAACAGCCATAGCGACTTTCAACCTAGATTAAAAACCCTCCCAAAATGAACAGGAACCATCTAGAAAAGTATTCAGCACAATAACTCGAAAAAATTGTTATAACTGTGGGAACACACCGCTAGAGATTGTAGGAAGAGAGTTTTACACACTAACACTCAACAAGTGGGCATTAGAGATTTTTGTGAGAGAAAGGGTCATCTAGAAATTGAATGTAGAATGAAACAATATTCCGCAGATAAATTGTGTAACAATTGCAACAAGTGAGGACATCTTGCACACAATTGTTGGGGAAGTGTGGAAAAGATAAATGATAACCGAAAAGATCAAGAAAAGTTGTTAAACGACAACAAGGAGCTCAAGACCGCCGTTGAGAACCCCAAACATAAGTGAATTCAGATCACTTTTGTAACAGGTCTGGACAGGCGAGACGAAGTAAGCCCAAAATTGTAACTACATTATGCCAAAATAGTGCCGAAGAACTAGTTGTGGATGGTAGTATTGGTGGAATGGAAGGAAAGATTGTAGTTGATACGGAAGTACAAGTATCCCTCATCACAAGACAAATCGTAATCGTAACTAGCACAATTACCTCAAGCAACATTCTTAATAGAGGCATCGCTGGAGCCCTTATGCGAGTGCATGGGACAGTGAGGCAATTTATAAAACTGAATGGGATGGAGGTCAAATATGACTTAATAGTAGTTGACTTACCAGACACCTATATTGCAATCCTGGGATATGATGTTCTCAAAATTAAAAAGTCAGTCATAGAACTTGATCGTAGTATATTATTTATGGAAGAAAGGCAAGTTGCACGACTTTATGAAAGAAACAGGTCCAATGAAGATTACAAGAAGAGTGGCTATATGAAGGTTGAAAAAGAAAATACTTAATCGAAAACTATGAGTATGAAAATTGGAGGAAGTACTCAAACAGATTTTATAAATTCAGAAATAGAAGGAAAGTATATCCAATGAAAACCGATAACTTCGAAATTACCCTCACAATCGTCAGTTCATGTTAATGCGTTATTGTAGAACCAATCTAACAATACCTGCTAGGTCAGAGAGAGAGAGTAGTACGGATCGAATCGGGAAAAAACAATAAAAAATTGAAAAATGAATTACAAAACAAAGTAATAATAACAGAGCCTGTAACAGTTGAAGTTCATGGGGTCTAAATAGCTCGAAATCTTCCTGAAGTAATAAATAGTATATGTGTTGGACTGAAGTAACAAATGTAACCAATGAAGATTTAACATTATATAAGAACACATCAATTTGTAACGTTGAAGAATCTCAATCGAGCAATGTTGAAAACGATGCTAAATATAAAGAATTGGAGCTAACTGGAAAGAGAACAGAGGAGTTTACAGCGAAATTCGAAGGAAAATTGAGTCTTTTGGATAATGAAGAGAGAATTAAGATGATAAATATACTTTGCAAATATAGTGACATTTTTAGTCTTGAAGAAGTTGAGAATTTAGGCTGTACATCAACAATAGAACACAAAATTAATACTGGTGATTACTCCCCTATTAATAAAAGACCGTACAGGGTACCACATTCACAGAGAGATGTTTTAAAGAAACTTATACAAGAACAGCTAGACAAAGGGATCATTGTGACCAGTCCATCACCCTGGTCAGCACCAGTTATTATTGTTCCGAAAAAAACCATATCCTGATGGTGTTATTACATACAGAGTGTGTATCGATTTTGGAGAAATTAACAGTATTACAGTTCCAGAAGTATGGCCTTTACCTGATATCCACGAGACATTAGATTCATTAGGAGGTGGCAAATATTTCACAGCACTTGATATGAGCTCTGGATTCTCCCAAATCAAAATGACCTGAGAGTCAAGAAAAAACTGCCTTCAGTACTCCTGATGAACATCATTAATATACAAGAATGCCAATGGGACTTATCAATTCACCAGCAGTGTTTCGAAGACTTGTAGACTTCACCTTGTTAGAATTGCAAGGAAAAGCATGCTTACCGTACATTGATGATATTTTAATATTTAGTCCTACAATAGATCAGCACACTGAAGATATTGCCAAAGTATTGGATAGATTTAGAGGAGTCAATTTGAGTGTTCAATTGAAAAAATGTCAAATTGATAAACCAGAAATAAGTTTTCTAGGTTGCATAGTCACCAGGGATGGAATCAAGCCATGTCCTAAGAAAATTGAAGCAATCAAAGAGTTTCCCCGACCTAAAAATGAAAAAGAGATCTGTGGCTTTGTAGGTTTATGCAGTTATCACAGGAGACATGCCTCAAAATTCGCCGAAATCGCAAAACAGCTTACAAAATTAACTAAAAAGAATAAAAATTTTCTTAATTAACTCAAGAAAAGTCAATCACAAAGCTGCTACTTATTTATCCAGATTTTCCCAAAGCATTATTATTCTCAGCACAGACGCCAGTGATTTTGCAATTGGATCAATTTTAGCTGAGGAAATGAATGGAGTTGAACATGTTGTTGCATGCATGCATCTGAGCAGACAACTCAATTCAGCTGAACAAAATTACAGTGTAACAGAACGAGAGAGAGCTATTAGCAGCTATGTGCGCTGTTATAGTATATTTCGCACCTAGGGCCGAAAATGAGACTTTTCCAGCTCGAAATCGGGTTTCAAGTCTGAGGCCGTAGGCCGAGGACTAGAAAAGATTGAGAGCCGGAAACACATTTTTGCCCGTGGTGCGAACGCTATTTTTCGCCACACAGAAAAATAAAACAATATAAATATATGAGAATAATTGTTTATTAGGCACTTCCGAAAGCAAAACTGGAAGGTCATAGCTCTAGCAAATCTGAGGTCTGAATATCAGGAAATTGTCCAAGTTTTTTTTTTTTATTCTGATTTGTCTAAATAACCTAACATATTATGTTCAATTATGTTTTAATGTGGTCGGTTGAGTTTATACTTTTAAATTCTTTAAAATGACAATGAGATGATATAATTATGAATGGTTTGATTCTTAAATAATAAACACAAATAATGAAAAGTTTTTTGATCAGCTGTTTTAGAACACTTGAAATTTGGCAAATCAGAATATCAACAATGCTTCTTGTCGTCGACTGCGGAAGTTTAGGTTAGAAGTTCTATCCTACTCTGAAAATCGAATTTGAATAGCTTATAATATATCTTATCTGTATTTCATTCATCCAAATAAAATGATAGTATCTTATGGCAGGATACTGTATTTAATTCTGGAAGCATAAACTGATTACGTTTCATAAACTATTTGTAAAAACGTTCAGCACCAAGGATTTGGCCAAGTAGTTCCAAAATTATCCAACAGGTTTCGTGATAAACGCAGTACTATGATGAGGTTGGAGGTTAGATTCAATTATACTCTGAAAATTGAATTTTAATAATTTATAATATCTTATTTGTATTTCATTCATCCAAATAAAATGATACTATCTTATTGCAAAATACTTTATTCAATTCTAGAAGCATAAACTCACATCAAATCAGAATCAGCTGACTTCAAGGTTATTTTACAGCCCTAGGGCACTACCTCCGAGAAGGTAGAGAAATTAAATTGTTTACGGAGGTAGTGCCTAGGGCCGTAAAAATTTTACCGGCCTGGTCAGAAAACAATCATTTTCGGCCTCCATATGACGCACGAAAACCAGCTCATTACATCCAAGTGGGGCGATAAATATTTTAGATGTTACCTCTATGGTCGATCATTCACTCTGTATACTGATCATAGTGTTATCAAGTAGCTTTTATCACATCAAGTAGACTAACCAGATGGGCTTTGGAGTTGGCTGAGTACGATTATAAAGTAATTCACAAGCCTGGTGTTAGAATACAGTTGAGAATCTTCCATTGTTAGACTTGGAAATCATGAGAGAGAAGCAGAGAGCAGAAGAAAAGTGTCAGCGCCTGCGAGAGTATCCTAGTTTCAAATTAAGTTCATAAGGGATACCAAGAAGCCTTCGACAGAAAGCTATTCGTCTCCACCATGATCTTCCTTATGCCGGTCATGGGGGCATTGAGAAAACAATTGTTAGAATTCAAGAAAAGTTTTATTGGCCTGAAATGAAGAATGATGCAACTAATTTCATAAGAGCGTGTGAGGAATGTAGTAGAAGAACAGATTACAGAAAATCGAAAGCACCCTTAGGAGAATTCAAAGAAGTGACTGAGTTTGGATACAGACTGTCATGTGATATTCTATGGGTTTAGAATGAGAGTGGCTACATTAATTTATTATCTGACTCATTTTTCTTTGAAATTACTTGCTTCGAAGTAAATTGAAAAAAAAAACAAAGAAATCAAATCGCAAACCCCCCAACTTTTTACATATATATTTTTTTATCTAGAAATCTGTTCCGTTTATTGAAAAAATGAATGGAAGTTATATTGTAGTCCATAATGTAACGACTTTACGAATTACGTATAATATAACTGTTCCGGATCAATGGTTACAGAGATAATTGATTTTCCGTGATTTCCTGCATTTTTCAACTTTGAGGGGTGCTGGGGGGGAAAGCTCCAAGGGGATTTCTTGGGACGTTTGGAAGAATGACCCTCTGAAAGGGTTCTATCGATGGTGAGAGATTCAGCTTTTATTAAATTTTCGGATCGAAAAACCTTTATTGACTGGCTAATATTGGAAAATTAGAATAATCCAAGTTTAGAGTAATAGGAAATTGTCAATTTATTGCTGTATTTAGTAATATATGTGCAATAATTATTATAAGCTTGATACTGGTCGTAGTTTTTGTGTTGTCTTGCAGGAGTGCCTTTAGCGAACGGACAGAGAGGCCAGAGCAACAGAGCCACGGGCACACCACCATCCGAGTTGAAGGAGGCGGTCACCTCGAAAAGATAATGCAGGAGACAACATTCGGCAACGACACTGCCTGAGAGTCAACCCAACTGTATTAAAATCGCTGGGTGTTCAAAAGTGACCAATTTGTGGTGGGAAAATAATGGTTAGCAAGTTGAAAACGTTATGTGGGAGAGCTTTATGGAATCCTAATGTGTTAAGATGGACTCTGCTTTGCTCTGTGCCAATAATTTATTATTCATAAACTTAGACTAGACTCATCATTCAAATGTATAACTATGATACTCTCTCCTTAAATTTTATGTTATTAATTCTCAAAATGTTGATGAATTTGAAAATGTATTTAACTATATTGTCAAGATTTAAGTGTCATTTGATTTCAACTTAGTTTAAAGATGTGCCAGTAAATGTATATGCCACATCTTTTTCATGCGGAGGGGTGATGTAACAATTCAAACACCCCGCTGCCATAGGATATTAATTATTAGAATAGCGGAGTCATCACTCAGGCCACCAAATTGGACTTTTGAACCGGTGAGCTGAGAGAGTGATGACCGCGAAGAGGCGAAACTAGAGGGAGAACGTTCCGAGGCGCGCTAGAGGAAGGTTGTGCGTGAGATAGTGAGATGCAGTTTTTAGTAATGTGATTGAGGAATGATTATGCTTAGAGAGAGGGAGATAGATAGATAGATAGATAGATTTTATTTCACAATTGTTACTAGGCTTGTCGCCTATGGTAACATGGTTATAAAATTACAGTTTTACAAATTCTTACAAATCTTACAAAAAAATTACAAATTCTTATCATTTACACAGCTACATAACATAAATTATTCTATTACATTCTCATAATAATAAGAGATATGATAATACATAGATAATAATTCTATATAACTCTAAAAAAAAAAATTAACAAAGAATGTAAGATGCATAATAATACATACAATAAACGAAAATAAAATGCCATTGGATATTATGATTTACAGGTATTAGTAGGTGTCAATCAAACGCTCCAATACTCCAGCAAAACAAGCAAAAGAGAGAGAGTATAGATGTTTGTTATGAGATTTTTTCAATAGAGTGAGATTAATTTGGTGAATTTGCGTATTTATTTGAATTATCCTATAAAAGTAGCAGGGCCCAGGACCCTAAAAACCTGGTGGTGGCAGCGGTACTGGAGAGCACAGTCATGCTCGCCACGCACGCCACATATTCATAATCAATCAGCTGACAAGTGGATTATTCATTGCACGCATTACACAGAAGCCAGAGAACAGGTGACACCAGATACTTGTGTATGAGAAAATATTGAATGAAAAAGACTAAGAAATTTTCAGAAACCACTGATTTATTGATAATTAGAAAGACCGGTTTCGGTTATTACACCATTGTCAATCTCTGATAAACTGAGTTCATCAGAGATTGACAATGGTGTAATAACCGAAAACTCAGTTTATCAGAGATTGACAATGGTGTAGTAACCGAAATCGGTCTTTCTAATTATCAATAAATCAGTGGTTTTTTGACAATTTCTCAGTCTTCTTCATTCAATATGAATAATTACCACAATATCAACTTCTCAACTACACAAATAATGTATGAGAAAACGTGAGGTCTACTGTTCAAAGAGCTACTACTACTCTGTGTGGACAGAAGTCATAATTATATGCTCCCACTTCAACACATCATAAGGTCCCTCGCACAATTACATAGGAACTGGAGTCGAGATACACTACTCCTCAGATGGGTATTGGTTTGAAAGAATAATATACCTATGCACGTTTCTGTGCATATTAGCTGTAATACGACTTCAGGTGCTTCTTCTTACTCTGGAAGATTTTCGCTGTTGAGCGAAAAATTTTCCTTTTCAGAAAGAATGATATTGACACTTCAGTCTTCACATGCACTCATACCCAATTCTTTTCAAGGTGTTATAAGGATACTAACTATGATGATACAATACATGGAACACAATTTTGGAAATCAAATGGAACAGACTGGAAAAATGTAACAGATTTGGATGCAAAAGATTTGGTTATAACAACAAGACGAGAGAAATGGACATGCATCCAGGTAAAACACTTTCTAAAACACATAAGTGGAATGAGATGATTATGAAATGAGTATATGTAAAAAGAGGTATAAGGCAAAATCTAGAATAACGTAGAGCTTTATACAGGGACATTCTCAATGGACCAGGTTTCACTCAACATGAATAAATTATTTGGAAAATAAATAATATATATTGAATAAATAAATTTGGAAAATATATATTTCCTACAGTTACGTTGAAAAGTGTCCATTGCTGCACTGATTACAGAACGCAAAGAATCACTTTTCCGCTCTAGTGCGGGAAAAATTTTTCTGCACTCCAGATTTGCAACATGGCAACGCAAAATACTTAGTAGGTTATATGGAGCAACAGTGCAGCAAAATCAAAATGAAGTTGGTAACAGTGACTGCTGTGGCTGCTATAGTGAGCAGAGGTGCAACCAAGCACAACGCGCTAATTATTACATTATATATTATAACCAAGGACAACGAGAACTTTAGGATTTTAGGATTAAGGTTTTTATCAATAATAAATTACACAGAAAAAAATTTTATGCATTTCAGGCAATTTTACCCATAATTACCCACTTTTCATATTCAATGGTAACTGTAGGAAAAACTTAATGTGAAATACGTGCGCAAAGTTCCTCTGCTGCACTCAAGAAACCATTCCGCCCTCGCCTACGGCTCGGGCGTAAACGTTTCTTTCGGTGCAGCAAACTGTCACTTTGCGCACTAGTTGCACAAATAACTATTTCGATGTCGAGAAATAAATTATAATGATAAACTATGAAAACCTGTAGATAATAAAAAATGACATTAATAATTAATACTGTACATGATGTGTTCAAGATGACTGTAGGAGGTCTTCTGTTCAAAGAATAATCATTTGAGAATGATTCATGATTCTATTGTAATTTATAGGCATGATAGTCCAGTCAAAGAAAGGTTATAGAGTGAAATGTTTGGAAGACAATTTTGGACCTCCCAGTTCTGTTCAGGGTAGTTAGGAGGTAGACATATCAAAAGTTCCCACCACTACCCGCTGTGCTAAGGGGGTGGGGGTGGTTCAAAGGTACCATTTTTTTGGTTTCTTGCATATAACTCGAAAACTATGTATCTTACAGACATATTTGTTATACACGAAATTAAAGCTCAAATAATTTCCTACAATATTCATTGTACAACTTTTCTTATATCTTCTCTTGTTCTCAAGATATCCGCTCTTGAAGGTGTGACGTTTTTAAAAAAAACACACTTGCCTTCAATTTTTTCTCAAATCAAAATGCATTTATCGAGAACAAATTGATTGAGCACTGCTGCTTCAATCAGAGCTATTCCTGGGAGTAGAGATGGTTTTCATTTTTCATAAAACAAACTTTTATGACGAGAGTTGCTTCTATCAAGTGATCCTATTCTATCAAGACTAATTTAATTTTGTTTGTATATCCGATCGCGATAACTACTTAAACAATTTCGATGAAATTTTAATAATTCAGTAGACTATGATATTTGGAGGGTATTTTAGAACTTGTTTGAATCTGTTTGCAAAGAATGAGAAAATTCGGCCAAAATTTAACTTGGGCGGAAGAAAGGGGTCATTTATTAAAACGGCCAAATAGCTGTTGTTCATTCCCAATATTCTACAAAATTCACTGCAATTGGACTACTATTCTACAGAGCACTTCCAACACATCAATGATTGATCGAATGATTTGAATCATGCCAAGTTGTGGCATAATCTCAAAAACGATTATAACAATGTTAGTAGAGTTCACAAAAATAATCTTATCTTTCAATTTCCGTAGCGAAGCACGGGTGCCCTGTTAGTAGACTATAATTGACAAAGGAATTTGGAGGGAATGTTTTGAACACAATTTTCGACTTTCAGCTTTGTTAAGACTTGTTAGGAGAAGAAAATATCGAAAGTCCTCATTCCTAACTCATGTCCTAAGGGGGATGAGAGTGGTTTAAAAGTTGCATTTTACAGCGTTTTGCTCCCACGCTCATATCTTGAGAACAATGCGTTCAACTGACAAAACTAATCATTTTAAAATGAAACTTGGTAAATTCTCTACACTTTTTGTTCTGTAGAATTTTGTGATACTCCCAACAGTTCCCGAGATATTCGCTCTTCAAGGTATGTAGTTGTTAAAATGACAGGTTCTTATCCAATGTTATGCTTTTTCAGGGCTTATAACTCCTCAACAATGCATCGTAAGAACTGATGCTTATCGAAAGTTTGTAGTGCATTAAATCCTCTTCGAAATGATGTTTTATTCCACTAATCCAAGTTCTTCTTTCATTGTTATAGCAGCTTCAATGTAGGGGGTGAAATTTTCATTGCTGCATCAATATTGATCGTTTGACAATGACATTTGAAGGGGGTGTCTGTGAAACAATTTTTGACTTTGCAGCTTGATTTGGACTAGTTAGTGGGTGAACATTCCAAAAGTGCGCAACTTTATCCTCTCTGTTGAAGGCGTGGAAACGCTGAGTTGACACTTGTTGCAGCAATGAAAATTTCACCCCCTACATTGAAACTGCTATAACAATGGAAGGAAAACTTGGAATAGTGAAATAATACATCATTTAAAACAATTTCAATGCTCTACTCACCTACAATAAGCATCATTTCTCACGATGCATTGTTAGAGAGTTATAAGCCCTGAAAAAGCAAAACATTGGATAAAAACCTGCCATTTAACAACTACACATCTTGAAGAGCGAATATCTCTGGAACTGTTGGGAGTATCACAAAACTCTTCTGAACAAAAAGTGTAGAGAATTTATGAAGCTCCATTTTCAAATGGTTAGTTTCGTCAGTTGAACGCATTGTTCTCAAGATATGAGCGTGGGAGCAAAACGCTGAAAAATGCAACTTTTAAATCACCCTCATCCCCTTAGCACGTGAGTTGGGAATGAGGACTTTTGATACTTTCTTCTCCTTACTGGTCTTAACAAAGCTACAGAGTCAAAAATTGTGTTTGAAACATTCCCTCCAAATTCCTTTTTCAATTGGTCTATTGTTGCAAAAATGGAGATTTCACAATCAATGCTAAAGCTGCTGCAAAAAGTGTAGAAAAACTCGTAAAGTGTGAAATTATACATAAAATTGAAAAGAATTCAATGCTCTATAAGTTCATAATCAGCTTTGATTTCTCCAATCAATTTTTCAAATGTTATAAGAGCAAAAATTGGAGGCAAACATGTATTTTCAAAAATGTCACACCTTCAAGATCTGATATCTCGAAAACTAGAGAAGATATAAAAAAGTTGTGCAATGAATATCGTAGGAAATCATGTGAGCCTCAATTTTGTATGTGTCAATTATGTCTGTAAGATACATAGTTCTCAAGTTATATGTGAGAAACCAAAAAATGGTACTTTTGAACCACCTCCACCCCCCTAGCTCAGGGGATAGTGATGGGGACTTCTGATATGTTTACCTCCTTACTACCCTAAACAGAGCTGCGGGGTCAAAAATTCTCTTCCAAACATTACCCTTTTTTGAGCATTCATTGCCTGGACTATAAAGCTTCTGCTTTCCAAATTTCCAATTAGGCTCTTGTATTCCAGGGAATACGAGAGACATCAACAGAACTCTGCAGGATGGTAACTGAGCATCTGACGAAGAAAATTATTGGTAGAGTCAATTACCCAGTTGGTACTTACATTCATAAAATTCCAATTCCACGATTACGACATGATGAACAACAAATGTACAGAGCTGCTATCAGAGAGATAAAATATACTGATACTAGTTTCGTTAAAAAAAAGTATGGTAAGCTATTACAATTGATTTCATCAACTTTTGTTGACTAATAATCACAACTAATTTGTCAATCATTTATTTTGAGTTCTAAACATTATAGTCTGTATAGTGGTTTCACTATACTTCAAGATAAAAATGTAATGGTGATTTTTCTGGTGATTCAGGACAACTCTAGATGACAAACATATAATTTAATATTGTTGAAAATAAGTAGACCAATGTATATCCTGTGTCATCTATTTATTTCTACAGTTTCATTCGAATAGCGACTAATAGAGCCTCATGATAAAACATCTGCAATATTTTATCTCTGGATATGATGACCAGATTAGCATCTCAATGCCAACACACTCTCTGCCAACACTAATGGGTTTTCTTCAAGATGAGGTCTCTCTGATTGAAAAAAAAATTCAAGTAATTCTTTAAACTAGTTTTCATGGAAAAATGTATGTTTTATTCATGATAGATGGATAGGGAAAGTTTTAAACACAATTTTAAACTTTGTAGCTTTACCGATTAGGAGGTGAACATATCGAAATTCCCCATCCCTACCCCTTGTGCAGAAGGGATGAGGGTGGTTGAAAAGTAACACTTTTCAATGTTTTGCTTACACGTTTATATCTTCAGGAGAATGTGTTCAATCGACATGACTAAATATTCAAAAATAAAGCTTGATAAATCTTCTACCATTTTTGTTCAGTGGAGCTTTGTGATATTTCCAACAGTTTTTGAGGTACACGTTCTTGAATGTGTGAAATTGTTAAAATTACAGCTTTTCTTCCTATTTTGTACTCTTTCAAGCTTTATAAACTCTTCAACAATGAATCCTAGAAATGGATTCTTATCGTAGATTTGTAGTTGATTTCGCTTCAATTTGATGTATTATTTCACTATGCCATGTTTCCCTTCCATTGTTATAGCAGATTCAATGTAGGGAGTGAAATTGTTTTCAATTTTGTAACAATTGATTATTTTACAATGATACTCGCGAGGAATGTCTGGTACACAATTTTTGACCTTGTGGCTCAATGGAGACTAGTTGGGAAACGAGCATAGCAAAAATGCGCATCTCTAGCCCGTCTTTTAATGTTGTGGAACCGCTAGGTTGACACTTTTTGCAGAGTTGAAAATTTCACCCCCTATATTGAATCTGCTATAACAATGAATGGAGAACATGAGAGAGTCAAATAGTACATCAAATTGGAGAGAAATCAATAGTCCACAAATCTACGATTAGCATTCATTTTTAATATGCATTATGGCCGAGTTATAAGCCTTGAAAGAGCACAAAATAGGAATAAAAGCTGTTATTTCAACAATTTCACACTTCCAAGAACGTATATCTCGAAAACCGTTGGAAATATACCAAACTCCACTGGACAAAAATTGTAGAAAATTTATCAAGCTTCATTTCTGGATGAAGTAAGTAAGTAATGTCGATTGAACGCATTTTCCTGAAGATATAAGCATGTAAGCAAAACATTGGAACATGCGACTTTTGAACCACTCTCATTCCTCTAGCACAAGGGGTAGGGATGGGGAATCTTATATGTCCACCTCCTAAACCGTAGAGCTGCAAAGTTGGAAATTGTGTTCAAAGCTTTCCCTTCAAATCCCTCTGTCAATTGGTCTATTGTTGCAAAACTGAAGATCTGACACTCAACACTGATAAGGCTGCTGCAACAGTCGTGGGGAAATGCATAAACTTGTGGAATTATACATCAAATTGAAAATATGTAGATGCTCTATAAGTTCTCAATCAGCATGGATTTTCCTCATCTATATTCAAAAAGCTATAAGAGCAAAAAAAAAGGGAAATGTGTTTTTTTAGATGTCACACCTTCAAGAGTGGATATCTCGAGATATAGAAAAAAATTGTGAGATGAATATTGTGGGAAATTTTGTAAGCTTTAATTTTGTATGTGATGGTCATGTCCGTGGGATTCACAGTTTCCCAGTTCAAGGAACCAAAAAATGATACCTTTGAAACACCCCACATCCTTAACACAGGGGGTAGCGGTGGGGACGTTTGATATGTTAACCTCCCAACTATCATAAACCGAACTGCTGGGTCGAGAAATTGTCTTTCAAACTTTTCCCTCCGCGATAGCCCTTCGTTGAGAGGACTTATATGATTTAAGGATTGAAGGTTAAAGATTAATATGCTTTTCTCAGAGAATGAGCGAAATTGTTATCAAGTGTATTTTCAATCTATTTGAAAAAAAATTAAGGGTACGTCTATACCACATTACAACGAAACTACAACAAACAATTTAAATGTTTTGATGAACATCAGCGAACTTTTTGGCCAAACAATGTTCGTCTATGTTCGCAAGGTGTGAGCGGGGCTCAACAAAGTCTATTATTTCTCAATTGAAAAAAATTGAATATAATTTTAGAGGTGAAATGACGTTACACCAATCAGCTGGATCTGATTAATCAAATAGATCTAGATAAGTGTGAACACTACCTTTGGCCGGATAATCGAGTTCTCTCACTATTTTTACAGAGGGTTCTCTCGAAGAAAAGAGAGATGAAGTTTCTACTGAAATTGCAGAAGAAAACACGTAAGTTACACATGGCATTTCAATTTTGTATTAAAGTTTTTACCATTCTAGTCCAAGTGAGCAAAAGTATTCTAGAAAATGCATATCGTGGTTATTTGTGTTGTTCAATTTATTATGAGAGGTGTATAACTGGTGACCCCAAGGGTTGAAGAACTCGCTCATAAACTGTTGTATCAATCTCTGAACTCCGCAACTTGTAATTCAACGAGCGTCAGCGATTTCTCACTTTTGACTAACATGAAAACCAAAGTCGTCATCATTTTTACTTTCCTTGCCCTATTACCATAGGTAAGGGAAGTATTGCTTCCTAAAAAAATTTAAGGTATCCTAATTTAATGTTTTCTATACGTTACAAGGTCCCCTGAGTCCAAATACATGATTTTTGGGTATTGGTCTGTATGTGTGTGTGTGTGTGTGTGTGTGTGTGTGTGTGTGTGTGTGTGTGTATGAGTGTATGTGCGTCTGTGTACACGATATCCCATCTCCCAATCAACGGAATGACTTGAAATTCAGAACTTAAGGTCCTTACACTATAAGGATCCGACACGAACAATTTTGATGGAATGCGATTCAAGATGGCAGCTAAAATGACGAAAATGTTGTCAAATACAGGGTTTTTTCGCGATTTTCTCTAAAATGGCTCCAACGATTTTGATCAAATTCATACCCAAAATAGTCATCGATAAGCTCTATCAACTGCCACAAGTCCCATATCTGTAAAAATTCCGGGAGCTCCGCCCCATCAATGCAAAGTTCGATTTTAGATTCCCAATTTTCAGGCTCCAGATACAATTTGAACGAAAAAAAATCAAGTGGAGTAGATTGAGCATGAAGATCTCTAAAATTAATGTTCAGTAACATTTTCACCTACAATTGAAAATAAGCTTTAAATTCGAGAAAATGAGATTATACAATTGCCAATTATTGTTGATTCTATTAAAATCATTTACTATGAAGTGATAGCAGACCTCATGTGTGTCTCCAGCGTTATTGCCCTGTCACCAGCTGGCACAAATCTTTGAATAGTAGGCTTGAGATGCGCGGGAACACTAGCGTCAGGTGATCAATTTTCATAACGGCAAGGAAAGTTGTGTGAGTGCGCCACACCATACTTTTTCTCTTGGAACTCTATATCGAAATCATGATTATATCACATGACCACTTTTAAGAAACATCTCATTTAAGAAACTGGTAGAGGTAAAAAAATTAATTTATTGTAGAGATTCTCATACTCAATCTATTCCTTTCGAAATTTTTTGTTTGAATTGTATCTGAAGCCTTATAATTGAGAATCTAAAAACTTTGCATAGAGGCGGAGCTCCTGGAATTTTTACAGATATGGGACTTGTGGCAGTTGATAGAGCTTATCGATGACCATTTCAGGTATAACTTCAATCAAAATCGTTGGAACCGTTTTCGAGAAAATCGCGAAAATAAACCCTGTTTTTGACAACATTTTCACCATTTCAGCCGCCATCTTGTATTGCATTTGATCGAAATTGTACGTGTCGGATCCTTATATTGTAAGGACCTTACGTTCCAAATTTTGTGAAGTTGTGCTCCTGGGGGGGTTATCTCTTATGATAGAGTCCCACGTTATGAAGCTATTGTGAGAAGTTGTGGATTGTAATTCCTTCACAGATAATACGATGTTTCTGGTATTTATAAGAGCAGTCTCTAAATTCCCTCTTTTGCGAATAAATTCACAAAAAATTAAGGCCTTCCGGCTCGCAAAATTACTGGGTTCAAACCTCAGCTCTAGCTCAGTGGTAAAAACATGAATTTTATAAATACAAATAATCACCATAAGGTTCAGTGATCGGTAATTGGTAATTCTTACCGCTGCTTCTATGAAGTTCTTGAAGAATACCAGTAAGGAAATTAAAAGAATATTTGATGACTGATTATCAGTAACCATGTACCACTAGAGAATATCAGGACCAACTATAGTTGTTTCTAGTTGATTCTTAAAACGCTCGTCGTGAATACAAGTATTCACCAATATACCCTTTCAAAATTCCTTAGAACTTACAACGCCAGTTCTTGAAGCTCTCTGGATCCTTATATGATATAACTGGAACCTTATTAATATAATTTCTTAATATACTTGTTCTGGCTGATAAAATGAATATCATCAAAGGATGATAAATATTGAGTGCTCTGAATAAGGTTAATATTACTTGATTCTATGATTTTAAGTGCTGCTAAATATTTGTTGGTACCAAAACAGCTCAAACTATATAACACGAGATGAGTTGGGATATAATAAAAATTCTATAAGTTTGTATGCTGACATAAAACACAAAATATATTCCCATAAAACAGATATGCATAAATATTCAATATCTATAATTCACTTAAATAATCTACTTTTAAAATCTGAATAATTATCACAGGCTTTGCTAATATTCACAATAATGAGTTTCAAATTCATAAATATATTATATTTAATACTGGTACTTACACTTCCAATCAATATAAAATTCTGCCAATAAAACCTGTTCGGTCTATAAGTTTGATATGGTATACTTTGTTCAATAAACAAAAATTAATATTTAATAAATTAATATTCAAACATGAGATCTCAGGGATTTATATGAGTTCGGGCTGTGCATGGAAGTAAGCTTCCTACATATATTAAATAAATTTATAATGTTCTTATGAACTATGTGATATTGTTCAACACGTGGTGACTTTTTATTTTAATTCTAATTAATTGGAATAGCGCTTTTTGTTTTAATAATTACCCCCACTGAACGTAGAAAAAATGAGCTCATTTGGTTTGACTTATCACTCACTGACTGAAGTTCTAGATGTTCTCGTGGATTGAATTAATTATTTCCAATAATTAATTAGGTAGGCTCCTTTTCGTCACTGCTGGGCTAACGCGTGATCCAGATTTTTATAAGTTTCTTTCGAATTAAAGCTATTTTTATGGGAATCTTTACAATTACGAACTCCTTGACAGCACTGAGTTCACAAATAATTAACATTCAACAAACATACATTACATTTAAAAAAGGGTTTGGCTTAATAATTCATTAAAAATTTTTTAAAAGGAAGAAGAAAAAGCCCTAAACTCCATGTGCATCCTCTCGGGTTGGGATCTTAAGCCAGAAGAAAGAGGTTTTCAGAAAAATTTGCCTCTTCTTAGAATAATTCTGTAAGCTACTCTCTGATTGGCCTTCAATTTAATAGACTCAATACAATTGGTTGCCTTGGGAATCAGGGCTTCCTCGGCTTTATAATAGAAAAAATTAAATAAAAGAAGTTTTTATACAAATATATGGAGTATTTATCTTAAATTGAATTCATAAATAAATTGTAACATACGATTTTAATAGATAATACATTTAGTTTTTATATGAGTTTTGTATACTCTTGATTTATCATGCTTTTTTGGATTATAATAAATATTTATACAGAAATAATAGTTATTTGTATTTCTACACATCGACTTCCTTTAGTATACATAATATATCCTTTATGAGTGAATTTTATATGATTCAACCGTCATATGGGTTGATCGAATAATCAGCTGATTCGTTCAGTATTGGTTCTAATAATTATCGATTTATCCAAGATCGACTAATTCTTTTCAAAACGTAAACAAGTAACTCTAACCTCAATGTTCATGCATTTTATTTTTTTTTTTTTTATAATCCGCCAATAATAATTATGCCGCTTTATAATTTTTTGATCTTACCAATGGGTTCTCATAATTATTAAATCACAATAATACATGTTTTCTTATCGTTGTTGATAATGCTATTACTCCTACTCGCTAATAATACTTGATTTGAGTTGATTTACTCTTTGGATAGGTCTAACCTTCTTTCCAATTTTATAGTTCTATTACATTTCATTGGCTCATTTAAAAATATTTGGTGGTTTCAAATTACCACGTGACAATTTCAAGTCATTCCGTTAATTGTGAGATGAGATATCGTGTACACAGACGCACATACACTCATACACACACACACACACACACACACACACACACACATACAGACCAATACCAAAAATCATGTTTTTGGACTCAGGGGACCTTGAAACGAATAGAAAACATTAAATTGGGATACCTTAATTTTTTTGGGAAGCAATACTTTCCTTACCTATGATAATAGGGCAAGGAAAGTAAAAAATGAAGCGACAGAGTATTTTTGAAGAGTAATTTTTCATTTCAAGTAGGAACCCCAATGAAACCTACTGACAAATCATCCTTGTAAAATAAATATTTAGCTGTTTCTATAATTTTAACAAACGCTGTATGATAAAAAGTTGTGGGTTTCGAAGATTTCAATACAAAAGTTCTTCAGCGAGTTCTTCAACTCGGGTGGTCACTAGTTATATACGATTGGTGGAAATTATTATAGGAACAGCAAAGTATTTCTTTTAGAAGTTTGATATGACCGTAGAGAACCCATTCCAAGCAAAAAAATGAATATTTTCTGACGCCCTGAAACTTTTGTCCGCCATCTTGGATCCGTCATTTCTGGATCCAACTTCATTTTGAATCCAACTTCATTTTTTCAAATGGGAACGTAGTCATGTGATACATGATTTTGATACAGAATTTGAGAAGAAAATTAATGGCGAAGCCCACACATCCATATCTATAACCGTTTCAATGATCTCAACATTTAAAGATACTAATAAATCATACAAAAATGAAATAAATGAATACCTACATTGCATAATTACGTTTAAATTAACATTAATAGTAGCTTCTACTCACAAACTTAACATTTGATCTGAAAATAGTCATAGCAGCACTGCTATCACAAGTAGTATTATTAATTACGCGTAGGCCTATGTTACAGACAAAAGACAGGCAGACAGAAGTTAACTGAAGCAAGTTTATATAGAAGTTATAAATTGAATATGTATTCATTATTCAGCTGGAATCAAGTGTTGGCGCTTGAGGACAGTCTGGGTGATAACTCCAAAAAAGAATCAGCTTTTCTATATTAATAGAAATAGCATGCAATTGATCCATCTGACTTAATGATGAATCAAAACAAATTCTCTTATCATGCACTTTCAATGTTATTCTTTTATCCTGAAAAAGGACGAAGGAGTTAGTCAATATTGTTGTCCAACGAACTTGACCTGTAAAAAGGTTCAAAGAATACGTGTTCAAAATTTGAAGCTGATTGATCAATTCTTTCCATAGTTATTATAGATGATACAAACAGACGGACTACGACTTTGGCCTTCAGTAAGTCAAAAGTGAGAAGTCGCTGACTCTCGTTCAATCAGGAGAGCTCCATAGCAGTAACAGATACACTGAATGTTCTGGTGGATAACCGTGTTGCTCTGGTTGACTAAGTTCAGTCATGATATGGACAGTCTGCTCAGAGGCTGCTGCTTGGAATACTCATGCTCCGTCCTAGCCTATAAGGATTCTCAGTAGGAGTTAGCTGTGGTCACTGGTCAGAGCCTAGGGTCTCTTCACATTATGCTACTCTATGCTGAAATAGAAAGATTGATATGAGGAAATGTTACTGGCTATTTTTTGTAACCAATTTTATGTGGAACCTTGATCTTCTGTTACACCTTTCGTGGGACATTCTGTATAATAAGAGATGGATGATTAAATCTTCTGCATAACTAATCGCTCTCATATTTTTCTTTTGCATAATGAATTGCAGAGGGGATTTCATAGAATTAGACAAAGCTGGAGATGTAGTCACAGTGTCGAATAGCAGTGGTCCTAATTCATCTGGGAAAATTGTTTACAAAAGAAAATCATCAATTCAAACAGGAGAAGCGTTCAAAAATCAAGAATCCAGTGCCAAGTAAGTTGGATTTTCAGTAATAATGAACATAATGATCTCAGACATTAACATAGTAAGTTACTCCAGTCACTATTGTGCCGTGCTATGAATTTAGAAAGTTCATTTGGAATTTGGAATGAATAAATTTGAATTTGAATTTGAAAAAAGAAGCACACACAATTTAACTTAATAAAAGGGATGCTTGATAAACATATTCAGTGCTAGAGAATGGGAATCCAGAAATGACAAAAGAGACAACGAAATAGAGAGAAGATATCAAGTATATTGTCGCCTTCAATGGTTGAATTCAACAGTTAATAAAACAAAAATCAAGTTGCATCATGAAAAAGAAAATAAAATTACTAAATTTAGAAAGTTATCTCCGATACAGATAATTCGGTAGTGACCTACTCTGTCTGCTTTACATCGAAAACGTTTTAGATTGGATCATAAGAAGCTCAAAGGACTCTAATTTCAGAAAGAACAATTGAAAGTTATCCAGATATTTCTCAGAAGTTAATCATAGATAGCAATAAGTATTTAAAAGAAAGATCAACATGAAATTCAGTGGACTCTTATGCATCATAGGAATCCATGATTGATTTCAAGCTATGAATAATTCCATGCTTCAAAGCTGAGTTGCCTCAAATTCATCTCCAGTCATTGTTTCTCATATCATAAAAATGCCATGACTGTGGAAATGAGGAAACTATCTTATTTTTTTCTATTGTTAACGACCGAATCGTGCTTCACCAGCATAATATTTTATCATGAGTCGATCGCATAAAGTGGAAGAGGTGATTCTGTTTTGCAATTTAAGTTCAAATACAACTTTTCATATTCATGGACTACAGAGTGTGAAGAGATATATTGCCATCCATGTTGGGTGACATTCTTACATGAAATAGTATATTTGATATATACTAGTGTAGCTGTTAATATACCTAGCTTGCAAATAAATTTGCAAGAAGTTAAGGCCGTCCGGCTCGCGAATATACTGGGGTCAGACCACAGCTCTAGCTCAGTAGTAGATGCATGAATACTCTCAATGTAATGAACCACCATGGGTTTCAATAACTGATGATCAATAATTCTTACCGCTGCTCTCGTGTAGATATTAAAGATTACCAATAAGGAAGTCTAAAAGATAGTTAGTGACTGATTATCAGTAACCATGTATTGAATCGAGAATAATGAAAATCAACTATGGTTTTTCTAGTTGATCCTTAAAACGCTCGTCATGAATACAGGTATGCACTAATTTACCCTTTCGAAATTCCTTGAGACTTACAACGCCAGTTCTTGAAGTTCTCTGGATCCTTATATGATATATTGTAGACTTATTAATATAAATATCAGTAAGATTTTGCTGGCTGAATAGTATTACTATCATCAAAGGATGATAAGTAATAAGTGCTCTGAATAAGATCAATATTAATTAATTCACTAATTATATATGATGCAGAATAAGAATGCCAAGACAGCTCAAACTGTATATCACGAGATGAATTAGGAAAATAATAAAAACTTCTAGAATTTTGTATGCTGACATAAAACACAAAATATATTCCCATAAAATAACATGGACAAAAATATTTCTTGATAAATATTATTTTCTTTGAATAAATAAATTCTCTAATATTTTAACAACTATTACAGGAGTTGTTAGCATTCACAATATAGTGAGCCGTGAAAATATCTATTCATCCATCAATACTGATGATGTGAAACTTCAGGTTGATTCAGAATTTGACAAATTGGAACCTGTTCAGTCTATGGGTTCAATAGAATATATTTCAAACAATAATTAATGATTAATAGAATAATCATTCAAATCTCAGGGTATGGATTCGTTTCATGCATGGAAATAAGCTTCCTACATCTATCAAATATATTCATAAAAAGTACATAATCACCTCATAAAATAAAGCAAGTTCAATAAATCACAATTTTCCATTTGTCATTTTAGTTTTCACTAATTAACTCTCCAAGAAGAGAATTGCAGTAGGCTTGCAAGCCTTTATCTCTTAGGGCCGGTTTCCGAGCTCGGGATTTAGCCAAGTTCTAGACTTCAACCGGCTTTGAACTCTGGAGTCAGAAAATTGGCATTCCGAGTCAGTGTTAACGAGTGTTAACGTAGTCGAGGACTCAAATAGACCCTGGAGTTTAGAGATCACGTTAGACCCTGTAGTTCATAATATCGCTTTCTGAGTGAAGGGCTTATAAGTCCAGGTCTTGAATTAGATTCTCGTCTCTTTCCGAATCAAAGATTCATCAAAAATAGTCAAGTCCAGAACTTGAAACAGCGTGATTTTAAACCCTCGACTGGGGTAGGGAAATTAAATTTGACTTCTAGACTTAACCGATCAAACACAATTCAGTTATTGTTTTGGAGTAGATGAATAGCCAAATAAATGTCATGGGATACTCAAATCATTTGAATTAGTCCATTTAAATTCATAATTTATAGTTTGCAAGTTCATTTTGGAATAAAGTTCTTTATAATATTATGCGTAAAAAAACTAACCTCATTCTACAACTGTGACATAACTTGAAAATGTACAAGAAAAATATTAGAAAGATTGGCTTGGAATTTTATCTCCCAATGTGAATATTATTAATCGATGCCATGTTCAACCCATTATTAATAATAATAATATAAAAATGTTAAATAATTATTATTCCAATTTTCTTCAAAACAAATACATTTTCCAACTCAATAGGTAGCATACTAGAATTTTTATTTCAAAATCAATAGCAAGGATCAATGATAAATAATAGCAGAATGTAAAAAGAAATGTTTATTTTCTATTCATGTTTCAAAAGGTGAGGTTTTGCTTCGATTTTATAGACCTACACCATACAAAGAAATCGAAACGTATTCTCACTAAATAATTGTTACAAAACAGTTTGGAGAGCATTTGAATTATCGTGCAGCAATCAGCTGTTTGCTATAGGCCTAATGCCTACAATACAACAGCAGAATGTTGATAATTTCTCTCATGTTTACGGCGTTGAAGTCCTGGACTTAAATAAGTCGAGAACTTTATAGACCCCGGAGTTTAGAACATGAACCCGTGACTCAGAAAGTTGATTTAGACCCGAGCGCTTATTCCAGTCCTGGACTCTGTAAGTCCAGAACTTATAAATCCCGAGCTCGGAAACCGCCCCACACTAAGTCAGTGAAATAATTGTGAGGTAGTAGCTTTTCCGCAGTTATAAATTTAAAACTTGGATGTGAATGCTTTGCTGACTGTGACAAATATCTGTGGATATAGATATAATTGATGAGTTTGTTCCTCTACCTTAAATCAAGTTATAAAATCAAAAAGGACCCTTATGGTGTTCAGCTCTATTCTCATTATACCTTGAATGGTACTTGGTACTTGAGGTTGTTGGTGGTAAAATCGAACCCTGATAATCTTCGACTGGAGGCCATACTAGAACACCAAAAATACAGTAACCGACTGGTTATTGGATGAACTAGAGTGAATTCCACATTTTGAATGATAGTACAATCAGACTATTGTCCAGGTAGAGAAATTAGTCACCCGCCAAAACAAGATACTTCTTCTTCAGCACAAGAACTACAAAAGCAGCCACCTTTTTTCCATTCCAAGACTGATTTCAAGTGCTGGGATGAATGTATCTGGGTTTGACGTTAGTGTCTTGAATGGTTGCCACATTCCTTTCTCCCAAGTAGACAGCTGTGATTCAAGTCACGCTGTCATATTTGATTCAACAGCCATCTTTATTGATATTAATAATATAAAAATGTTAAATTATTATTCCAATTTTCTTCAAAACAAATACATTTTCCAACTCAATAGGTAGCATACTAGAATTTTTATTTCAAAATCAATAGCAAGGATCAATGATAAATAATAGCAGGATGTAAAAAGAAATGTTTTTTTCCTATTCATGTTTCAAAAGGTGAGGTTTTGCTTCGATTTTATAGACCTACACCATACAAAGAAATCGAAACGTATTCTCACTAAATAATTGTTACAAAACAGTTTGGAGAGCATTTGAATTATCGTGCAGCAATCAGCTGTTTGCTATAGGCCTAATGCCTACAATACAACAGCAGAATGTTGATAATTTCTCTCATGTTTACGGCGTTGAAGTCCTGGACTTAAATAAGTCGAGAACTTTATAGACCCCGGAGTTTAGAACATGAACCCGTGACTCAGAAAGTTGATTTAGACCCGAGCGCTTATTCCAGTCCTGGACTCTGTAAGTCCAGAACTTATAAATCCCGAGCTCGGAAACCGCCCCACACTAAGTCAGTGAAATAATTGTGAGGTAGTAGCTTTTCCGCAGTTATAAATTTAAAACTTGGATGTGAATGCTTTGCTGACTGTGACAAATATCTGTGGATATAGATATAATTGATGAGTTTGTTCCTCTACCTTAAATCAAGTTATAAAATCAAAAAGGACCCTTATGGTGTTCAGCTCTATTCTCATCATTTATTGTATGAGTTATGATTTTTGTATGGTATTTTGTTCAAAGGTGCTATAAAGTTGACATGGATCATATCAGAACAAACGATGTATTTGGCATTTTTCCCGAGTGGTCGTATTCAGTAAATGATGGTCGAACTTACACTTCTATTGAGACATCCAATTTCCATGAAAAATTCATTATAACTAAGTATCAGATAATGAGATGTGGAATAGAGGTATGTACTTTCTCTGAAGTATAGGAAAAGCTCACTATGTTATTAAACCTATCTTATAGGCCTTATTATGTTTATCTTATGTTGCGTTTGATCTAAGTTTACACTAATGACCCCCTGGGTTGGAGAGCTTGCTTAAGAACTGTTGTATTGTAATCTTAAAAATCCGCTACTCTTGATTATACAGAGTTGATGAAAATTATAGAAACATCTAACAGTTCTCTAGTTACAATAATTTGTCAGTACCTAAGTTTCATTGAGGATCCTATTTGGAATGGAAAATTACTCTTCAAAATTTACTCCATCACTTTAAAATATTCAACCCTCATATGAACCCGAATTTATTCTTTGAAAGGTCATGGTCATGGTCAAGGTCAAGGTCGAGGTCAAGGTCAAGGTCAAGGTCAAAACTCCGAGTACTTCACATTCAAGGTCAAGGTAAAAAAAAAATTAATAAAAATCAATCAAAAATAAATAAACATAAATCAGAAGACTCCCCACCCACTTGGGAGTGCATATATAGTGTGCACAACAGTGTAGGACCATCAGTTACAGTTCTCAGCACAGTTGAGAGAGTGTCTAGTGTGTATGCCCTGATTTTCGTGCTTCTCAAAACAGTTGTTATTTGAACCCAGCTATACCGCTGCTCAGACTCTGCATTATTCAGCAGTCAGCAGTGCCACACCGTTGCAGTTTGTAGCTCCTAGTACTAGTTTTGTGAGAATAACGTACTGGTTTTGAGCACACTGCATTTGTGCTTTATTGTCACTGCTAATAGCTCGCCAGTCCATGCTTAGAGCATTCAGTGATGCTGTTTTGTAGCTCCTAGTACTGGTTTTGAAGCACACCGTCTTGCACAGCATCACCACTGTTTTTAGCCGGCCAGATCAGGCTTTGAGAACACAGTGTTAGGTACTGTTGTAGCTCACCAGTCACCAGTACTAGTCCAGAGCACACTACCTGTGTCAGACTGCTACATAGTTTTGATCTTCAATTGTGCAAAAGAGGTAAGTACACAAGTATCCATTCCATTATATGTTTTCTGTATAAAAAGAGGTCAATTATATATGTTTATTCGGTACCTATAGCTATTCTATTGGAAAAGTTGATTCAACAAAAGATATCCATCATGGTGTAGTGGTTAACTCTTCTGATTTCCCTTCTAGAAGACCTGGGTTCGAATCTTCATTGTATAAAATATGGATGTAGGATGATTGGTTGAGGAATGTAATATACCCACAATAGGTCTACCATAAATCTACCCACAATAGGTAGGTAGAGGGATGGTAGACAGGTAGGTACGTGTACTGACTGCTACACCCCCACAAGCTTTATTTAATCTATCATTTCGGAAAATATTATATCCAGGTGATGCAACAAGTTCTCAGAGAGGGTATCAAGGATACCCTCCCCTTCAGCACTCAAGCATAAAAAATAAAGTTAAAAATTCGAACGAAATCTTGTCTAAGTGAAAAGAAAAAAAATTAAGACTGAAAATATCAATAAGTAAAAACCAAATCATGGAAACGATAAATCTTTCGAAGTTGAATCAATTAACAGAGAAGAGTGAATAATAAGGATAAAAATAAAGAAAAAGTTAATTCCCAATAATTAGAAAATCGATATGATATAATAATTGGAATAATGAGGGAGTGAAATTTATTATTAGAAAAGAGATTTGCTGATTCAAATTTTCCAACTATAAAATGACTTTAAAATTCGATGAACTTGGAGAAAATTTGGCAAAGTTTGACGTTCAATAGGAAAAAATTGATAAGTGATATCAAAATTTGGCGGTACGGCGCCAGATGTCCAAATCTTTCTGAACAATTTGGTACCATTTTCATGATTATCGGTTGGAAAATAGCGTCCGAAACACGCTAGAACGAAGTACCTGCAAAGAACTCGCAATCGAGAAAGCTTCAATTCCCTACTAGCCTTTCGAAAAAGTGTGGTCGAACTCACTAACACAGTCCCAACTGCTATGATTATACAGTACACACACTCACACCGGAAAACTGGTTTTCGGTTGTCGAAACAATTGATTGTTTTTGTTCAATGAGATATTGCCCGTCTTCTTGTCTGCGCTATTGTGTTTTATGTTATATACTATATTCATATAATATGCTCTATTATTCTATATGTTTATACAGTAGTTTGACATTTATATTATTATTTATTCCCATTTCATTTCAATATCACATGAAATCTGTACTATATTCTATTTGTACAGCTATTTTGGAGACATGGTTCATTCTTCTCTCATCGAATTCTTTATTATCCATGTTGGGCCATGCATGGCAATTCAAATTCAACCCAAGAACTTTACATGATACTACCCGGGAAAAATTTAGTTTTGGAGAGATCAAGTTTTACATGTTTTTTTCTTATACTGTAATTAGAAAACAACCAATCATTCCTAAATTCTCGAGAAAAAGTAAGTTATTGGATAATATGAATGAATAATAGTTCATGCTTCAACGAAAATTTCTGCAATAAAAAAATAATTTTAGTATACTGCAAGATTTCCAAGATAAGCCAATTCTCTGTTCACTTTTTTTCATTTACATTTACTTTCTTTGAAGTAGTAATAGGGTACAAGTATTCAATTGGAAGAAAGGTGAAATGCAAAAACTAATGTACAGTATGACACTGTACAGGATTGGTAACGTTGGGGGGGGGGGGGGGAGATTGCGCAGACTGCGTCCTTGTCATTGTAGTGAGGGGGGGTTTCCAATAGGGTCAATATTGTAACGACTGACGATCTTCTTCTTTGGAATGTTTTCTGAATCGTGCAGAATCACAAATACTTTGCTTCTGAATAGAATTATGCTTATATGAATCATAAATTTTTTGGGTTTAGGCGCCTGCTGGCGCCTGCGCGGTAGATTCTATTAAATTCATAATTGACCAGAAATGAATTCGATTGTTTATAAAATAGAAAAATAGACAGTTATCAACTGTCCATTGTTCAGTTGTTTACAGGCCGTTGTACATGGTGATCTGCACTTGTTTTGGTGAATCAGGAATTAGGTACTTCTCGTAATATTTGCTACCGTATATTAGCCCAGTTCTGAATCATGCTAATACAGTCACAAGTACTTTGCTTCTGAATAAAACTATGCTTATGAATCATTGTAGCGTTATAATATTTAGCGTTGTATGATTTGAATTTTTGTGCCCTGTTAATTATTTATTTATTTATTAGATTACCACAAACAATATAATGATCGGGAAAGAAAAAACAGGCTATTGCCCAAAACTTTTTCAATTTCCTAATTCAGTTTCAAATTGTGCAAATATTATACATAGGTTATGTCCATTTCAATTTTCTACACCAAATCACAATCTGAGAGTATAGGTTAGAATAAAACAAACAATTTCAAATTTTGATAGATTGATAGTAAAACTTTTGTAAAAACATAAAAAAAACGTTAAATTCACAAAATAGAGAATAAAACCACTTAAATTTTGAGCTCGAAAATATAACGTTCACCTTAGCTATATAACAGCTGTTTCATGTTATCATGGATAATAAAAACCAATTTGATTTGATTTATTATATTATTGGAATCATTTTTTGTGCCAAAAAATGTGAAAACTTAATGCCAAATGTGACAAAATTTTTAATTTAGTTACCAGAAGAACTCTGTGGGTAGATGACACAAGTTGATAAGTCACAGAAAAATTAGATCTATAAGATGGTACTATCTATATAATAAGAGAGAGTAGGGTTGTGTTTGTTCATGTGTTCGTTTGTTCGCATCAAAACATGTCAACTTGTTGATTGCATACCGGAAAAACGGGAATGATTTAGATTTCCAAATTTTGCACATAGATTCTAAAAATATCAATCTCGTGCACCTGGAAGCCCAAATTTTAATTTTCTTTTTAGATTTTTCAGAATTAATGTTTAAATTTCATTAATGGTACATTCGATTTCATTAAAAAATCACCAAATCATATATGGTCGAAATTAAAAAAGGTACATCTGTTTCTATATTGCTTTCTACCTGAAAAACATATTTTGAAACTTCGTTTTCCTGATGCAATGTTTAGGCCTACACGTGGCATGGATTATTAAATTTACAGCTAGAACAATTCTTGAGACAAATGCTAAATAAACGTCTACAGTTTCATCAATGCTGTATCGGCAATATGAAAACGCATGCAGGTTTTTCAATGAAGGTGTTGTTATTTAGATAAAGAAATTATATTCTTCCACTTTTATTTAATTAAAATTTCAAAATTATTCGAGCCCTGATAGAATGACTGACTCACTGTACATAGGCCTATTTTGAATTCTTCTAGATTTCATTACGTCAAGTTTTAAGAAAGACCCTTGCGAAGCACGGGTTACCTGCTAGTAATTAATATGTTGTATCTCTTTAAATAGCTGAGATATAGGCCTTGCTCAAGCCTGATAGAGCATTTTCTTCCAAACCCCAAGTTGACAAATATTGATAAGTACATATATCTCAACACTCTTCTACCGGTTTGTATTATAATCCAATTATCAAAAGATGGCAAAATTTGATAAGTGTATGTACTGGTAGGCTATTATAAAATCTGAAAATCAATAACCTCTATTGAGAACTGCATAACCCATACAACTTTGCAAACAGTTCAAGTTTGTTTAACTTGATCAATACTTGTAAATAATATTAATTAATTGTTGAAAAATATATTCAAATTTCTAAATAATCGATTTTTAAGATATTTCCTATACTGTTACATTGTGGTTTGAAACATTTGGCAGGTGGCAAAACATGATATCTCTGACATCACTAGCAAAAATCCTCAATTAAATAAATTCAATCCTCAATTTAAATAAATGTTTTATCCCTTGATATTTTATATTCAAATAGTCAATGATCAGCTGATTATATTAGTGTAAAATGGGTAAGAAAAAATATGATAGATAATTTTTGCAGCTATGCCAAACTTTCAAATTGCTCTCCTGAAAAGTTTACAAATCAGCTTGTGTCATCTACCCACAGAACTGTTTCGAAGAGGTACTCTCTCTAGATTATAGTTCTATATTAACATATGGTATGGACATTTCAATTATAGTTCCAAGATATTGGAATAAGAAGAATATACATGCTAAAATTCGAACTTTAAACCCTTAAAAACCACCCTTAGAGTTAAAATATCGCCAATAGATTTCTTAGTGAGCCTCTAAAGGGCCAACTGAACATACCTACCAAATTTGAACGTTTTTGGTCCGGTAGATTTTTAGTTCTGCGAGTGAGTGAGTGAGTGAGTGAGTAAGTCAGTCAGTGAGTGCCATTTCGCTTTTATATATATGGATAGTGCACTCATATATTAATGAACTTGTATGTCGATTTAGAAGAATTAGTCAAATGAAGTGTTCTTTGATAACACTGTTGAAGCAATAGAATACAATCAATCTATAGCCAGGCTACTCAAAAGCAGATCAGTCATGTTAGAACAGCCGCAGAATGAGTAGACAATGCAGTGTATAATAATAATAATAATAATAATAATAATGGACTTTTCTAGGAAGAGAAGACTGATGTGAGAGTGAGTGCGCGTGTCAATTGTGATAGTGGTGCTACTGAATGAACTTCTTTCTCTAGAAAGAGAAGACTGATGTGTGAGAGAGCGCATCGATTGAGAGAGAGTAGAGCTATGAAGACCGATGTTTGTGGGCCAGCATGCTTTTTCACTCCGCTCCCCATCTCATCTGTTAAATTTACCTAGTACTACACTTTTTGAACAGCCTTCCTAGACATGCCCCTTAAATGTAGCCTATACACATTTTTTATGCTAAATTTACATGAATGAAATAAAAAGAGAAACCCCATAGTTTTTACTTGTGAGTGGAGGGAAATGATTATGAAGGATAAGGATAGGGATTATGGAAGGTTCAATTGAATGTCATGCTGCTTCAGGGTTGGACAGTTTCAGCCATTTTTTCTAAAAGATAATGTCTCAATTTACGGGTGAAGCCCGCTCGACTCTATGGACCTAATTTGATTTGGGAGTGCATTCCATGCACGACAACCGCTAACAAGGGAGGATTTTGTATAAATAGTTTTTCGATGATTTGGAGTTCTTGAAGTACAAGGTGGGGCAGAGCCGACTGACGAGTTTGGATGGGGCACTGCTCAGCCTGTGGTGGGAGTAGGCAGGCTCGGTGGGTGTCATTGTACAGTCCCGGGAGAATAGTTTTCAGTGTGCATCATGAATTGGACGGGAGAGCATCGCGGTTATGTTGTACGCGCTTTTTACAAAAATCAACATTCGATTATCGCAGTTCAACGGGCGTTTCGACGACATTTTAACATTCCTGTCCACAAACCCGTCCCATCTGTGAACTCTATCAGAGCGTGGGTTCATCAACTCGAGAAAACTGGTAGTACACGACAAGAAAGAAGACATGGCGCACCAAGAACAGTGAGAACTCCCGAAAATATTGAAATTGTGAGAGCAGCAGTTGAGCAATCACCGAGGCGTTCTGCACGCAGGCATGCAATAGCTTTGGGGATGTCCAGCCGTTCAATTAGGAGGATTCTTCATGAACATTTGTTTTTTCATCCATATAAAATCATGATTGTGCAAAAATTAAATGCCGCCGATTTTTTGAACGGTAAAAATTGTTGCAAGGAAATGCTTCAACGCATCCCGGCAATGGCGACTCTTTTCTGCAGTGACGAGGCTCATTTTCATCTGTGTGGAGCTGTCAACAAACAAAACTTCCGGTACTGGGCAGCAAATAACCCTCGACAACTTCATGAGAGACCACTTAATTCACCAAAAGTGACAGTTTGGTGTGCCGTTTCTCAATTTGGAGTGATAGGGCCATACTTCTTCGAAGATGACAACATCACCGTCACTGTCACCTCCGAGCGTTATGTCACAATGTTACAAACGTTTCTGCAACCCAAATTGGAAGAACTTGCTGAGGAACAAGACATGGGGGAAATATGGTTTCAGCAGGATGGGGCTACAGCCCACACAGCGCGCATTTCAATGGATTTGTTGAGAGAAATGTTCCCATGGCGACTTATCTCTCTGAGGGGGGACGTGAATTGGCCGGCACGCTCACCCGATTTGAGTGTTGTGACTTTTTCCTGTGGAGCTACCTCAAAGAAAATGTTTTCAAACATCGCCCACACACTTTGGAAGAGCTTAAGGAGAAAATCAGGGAGGAGATTCAGGCCTTACCAGTGGCAATATGCCAAAATGCGTTTGAAAATTTCAAAAATAGGCTACATCAGTGTATAGCTGCTGATGGCCGCCATTTAACCGATATAATTTTCAAAAACTAACACTAAAAACTATTCTTCGAGCTGAATTCAATAAACCAAACCATTTTTTTCTAAGTTTATCCGTTCATTATTTATAACCCTTTCAAACTCGTCAGTCGGCTCTGCCCCACTCTGTATTTTTACCTGTTCTAGTGTGGGAAGCATCAATTCCCCTACCTTCAGAGACAAATTTAAAATCGTTTTTGAAATAGATTGGTTCACCATATTTTAAAATTTCCCTAACAAGCTTGATTATACAAAGCATTCTCTGATCAGGTAACTTTAAAGTTGAACTGTCAATATGAGCTTGAGTGATCCGTTCATGGCGTTGGAGAGAGTAAACAAACCTGAGGCAATAGTTTTGACATCGCTGAAGTTTATCGTTTAAGGTTACTTGCATATCATTGAGCACAGAGTTACAATTCATTAGATGTGGGAATGTGAGCCCAAGAATAGCTAGTTTGTTCAGGAGAATTTCATGATCTACAGTGTGTAATGCTTCTGATAAATCAAACAGACTGAGGACAGTACACTTTCTTTGATCCATAGCTAACCTAATATCATCGGTGACACGCAAGAGAGCGGTTTCAGTAGAAAAAGATTTTCTGAATCCAGATTGGAAATTATGTAGTTTCCTATTGGCTTCTAGAAACTCTACAACTTGTGAATGAACAATCCTTTTGTAAACGGAGGGTGGATGTTTCTTCTCTTCTATAATATTTGCTAAAGTTCACTGCTATCAATTCATCTACCGGTATTCGAATCCTTGATTGATTGGAAGCTTTTAGTGGATTCGTTCATTCAAATGCACAGATTATCAACATTGTCACATATTCTAGCAAACATAGTTACTACGAGCCAGGAACTTCAATGGAAAATACTTTTTAAAATTCAACCTCAGGTTTATTAAACTCATTAACGAATCAATAGAAATCATGTCAAATTTTCAAACAGAGTTACTCAGAAAAATAAGTAATATTCAATTTCAATCCATATATTTTGGGAACCTGCTAACTTGCTGCAACTAAATTCGGGCCTCGGTCATTCTATGTACTAAATTTCAAGTTGAATGAAAACAACAGTTTGGCACTCACCATTTCAACAATTTCAAATTTTACTTTTGAGACCACTTAATCCAAAACTCAATCTCAGACGTTATGAAACTCCCTACACTCTACTTGAATTCACGCACACAATTAACCATTTCAATTTTACATCTACGGATTCTATCAATTCCAGATTACTATACAAATTACAACAAAAGTACTGATAATGAAAAACTTTTCAATTTGTCCCTCTGGATGGGCAACAGACACATTCAGAGGACCGAGGCTCGCGCACTTTTACATGATTTTCCGTTCACGTCTCAATACCAACTGTGGCCTTTTCACTGAAAATTATTCCCCCTCCACGAGCGTTGAGCATAACTTCCAGTGGAGAAGCCAAAGCTCCAAAAAGGTCAATTTTCCTACAATTTTCAAATACAGTGGGTTTTTCGACATGAAATTGATACTGTACTTGAAAAATGCACGAAAATTGCTTCAATTTCGACAACTAAGCAACAAGTTAGCAAATTCAATGAACATGGTCAAATATTCTCACACTAAAATCTGAAGGTACGAATCAAAGTTCATTCCAGTTCAAAAGCCTGGAAAATAAGACACACAAAAAAAAACAACTACAATCTACCCACTCAATTTCACACTATTACACTTTCAAGTATTTTGGACAGAGCGGGTAAAATACTAATTGGTCTGAAATCATCAACTTTATTGGGAGAAGTGACTTTGTTTAGTGGATGTACCAGAGCAAGCTTCCAATTTTCAGGAAATTCGTTGTTTTCAAGGGACTTGTTAAAAATAAATGTTATGGTGGGCAACACTGCAAACAACATTTTTTTAATAAATTTAATTGGTATGTTATCCACCCCCATTGCATTGCTGTAAAGCAATACAAAGTTTGCTTTAAAAACGTCCAGTTCAGATATAGTTGAATGTTGAATTTGTTTTCAAGTGGTACATTTAGATTGGTTACCTGATGTTTGAGATTATTATTATGATTATTGATGACTGTCTTGTCACGTTGTGTCGAATGAGAAACGAAATGTTTGTTAATATCGTCCAAAGCTAAGTCAATTTCAGTTAGAGATTTCTGTTCACCAAGGCCAAATTCTTTTATTCCACGCCATAGTGATCTAGAGTCTTATCTATTGTCTGTCATGAATGAGTTGAAGTACCAAGTCTTCGAATTCCGTAGCTGTTGTTCTACTTTATTTCTCAAACTGCGATACTCAATTAAACTGTCCAAGTCAAATGTCTTTTTAAATTTTCTGTGAGCTTTGTCTCTTTGTCCCATCATTCTGAGTATTCCAGGAGTCATCCATGGTACACGTCGTTTTCTGTTTATCCTCCTTGTCACATAGGGTGCATGTTTATCATACAGATTGAGTGTCCAATTTTCAAAAGTTTCAACCATTGCATTAACAGTGGGTAAGGCTTCAATCTGATGCCAGGGGGTTTGAGCTACGTCATTCAAAAAAGCGTCTCCGTCAATGTGTTTGAAATTTCTGAGCGTCATACTAAGGCATTGGAATATTGTGGTCAGTTGAAAGTAGTCAAAGTTACGATTCGTCATATTTAGGTCAGTGTTCATACCTCCCATAGCTAGTATTATAATGAGGCATGAAAGAAAGTAAGGCATTTTCGAAGTCACTGAAGTGGCCAATTTTTGGTGGGCGATAGCAGATACCAACAAGTAGTTAATAGAGCTAGATAAAGATAATTCAAGTAACATGAATTCAGGTCTGGCAGAATACTCCTGCTCTGATGAGATTGATATTTTTGTTTTTATATAATCTTTCACAAAGACTGCAACCCCTCCACAAGCCTCATTAAGCCTATCATTTCGAAATAGATTATATCCGGGCAATGCAACTTGACTAGAATGAATACTAGGCTTGAGAAATGATTCTGAAATACCTATTACATTGAAGTCTTGATATCTGAAAATTGCTCTCAGTTTATCAATGTGGCAGCTGAGTGATTGAACATTGAGATGAGCGGCTTTAAAAAGATTCTTAAGAGGATGAAGTTGTTAGCTAATATTATGCCTGTGTCCTGAATATTGTTATCATTATTATTATTCAAGTTAAAATGAGGAGAGGGCGAGCGAGCTGGGTTGTCACTGGAAGGCATCATTCAAGACTCAGAAAGACATAGATCCAACTAAATAGCAGAGCATGACAGACGAATAAAAGGGTAAGGTAAAACTAAAACTAGGAAGGCTTAAAACTAAGAAAATCTCAAATACAAGAATAGTCATGAATGCATCAGATAGTTCGGTGTCCGTTGGAAAAATAGAAATTCTAGTACAAATTAATTTACAGTGCACTATTATAAAACTTATCAGAGTCCAGCAGATAATCCAATGTGGTGGGCAGTGGTAGATGATGATGGGAGCGAGCAGGTGGGGGAGCGAGAGAGAGCCAGGGCGGCGGCAAGAGAGAGAGAGCGCGTGCGAGAAGTCACAGGAACCAGGTCTGAAAACAGGAAGAAAACTCCAGCAGAAACACAGCAGAAAAAGTACAGAAAGTATATGAAAGTCATTGAGAGGATAGACAATTAAAAGAGAGTGTACAGAGAGATGGAAAATAAGAACGAGAAATATGAATCAGCAGATTGATTTCAAATTGCAGTTGACGGTTATTAGAGAGAAGAATGTGCAGAGAGGACTAAGCTGTGTGAGAATACACATAGATTATGTAAGATTATTGTCTAAAAAGGTGGATGAAGAGAGAGATATAAGAAGAAAGTAGTAAAAATCCGGTGCATAAAATTAGGTAGATAATAAGAAAATGAAATTGGAGGGATGAGAAAAACAGAAGGAGAGAGATGAAGTGAGTAAGAGAGAGCGAAGGGATTGATACAGATATCATAGAGTACAGAGTTAATGATGTGGTATAGAAATGAAGTAAGCATGCCTATATTATAAAAATATACAGTATAACTAGTTTTGAGCATGAATTGAGCTAATTTGGAGGGAGGTCAGAATGAGAAGAGGAAGGAAGAGAAGAAATAATAGAAGTTACAGACAGGTAATACTGCATATGAGAAAACAGAATAACGAATATATAAATAGAATACGCGAATAGAAGGTTGGAATGTGACCATGGTGAAAATCACAATAGAAGTTCACCGTCATAAGTTCACCGGCATTATTTTGATTACTGTTATTCCTGTTATTGCCAATTCCACGAAAAGTCAACTTGAATCCTGCTGCAAGTTTAATATACACACTAGTAATATACATGTGGAAAAGGGATTCAGGCTTTGTTGATAAACAGAAATAAATTAATAGCTTACGGATTTGACAATGAACTGAGATTAGGAAGAAGCGGTAGACACACAGTAATTCAAAAAAGGTTACCTACACATGTATTATTAAAGTAAACTTTGGTTTTGGACTAATTATCATAATTCTAACAACAGTGGGGAAGGCTTCTATTTTTGGACTATGCTATCTTAAGATGGAAAGTAACGCTGAAGAGTAAAAGATTGATTGATTGATTGAGTACTTTATTTATGTAGATTACAATATATACTGGCTTATACACTTATATGCAATAGCTCACAATACAGCAAAATTATAGATGAATGCTATCGAACCGTCTCTATCGACATGGTGCTCAATCATATATGAGGCCAGGGTGAACAGGATGGAGGCATATAAAATGGTGTGGATTGATTTTCAAAATAATTTCATTATTTGAAACAATGTTCATCTATTAACATTTTGCATAGCTCTCATAGAATGCATTACTATTGCTGTTGAATGATATTATTTAGGATCAACACGGCTTAATAGGAAATTCTAAAATCTTGTTGTATTAAACATTGTCTTACAGGGTGCAATTCTATGGTCATCGAATGCTATCAAGTCTACAACAATATAAATAATAATTATAAATTTTATAAACGAATGATATATATGTTATATTTCAGATGAGCAAAGCAAAAAGATGTAGGCAGCCGTCAAGCAGTCCAGACGAGTTTGTTCTGCTAGAGAAGGCATTCAAATCCTGCCTGTAGACATTATATTATAATAAAGCTCACATGGAGGGTCCTGTCAAGGACTCTCATACCTTCCTGTTCAACCTGGAGAAGAAAATCGTTCACACCATCACCCAACAATCCATAGAACATGGGACCATCAAGTTCAACCTTGTATTAGAGTCAACATGTTCCCGCACAACTTGAAGCAAGAGGAATTTCAGAATGTAGCCTTTGAGACTCCAAACTACTCAATCTTCAACATCATAGATCTCCCTAACATCGTAAGTGAAGCAGTGAGCACTCTACTGGATGAGAAGGCAAAGTTCGGAGGAAACTCAAGTAGATGGAGTCCTCTGATCATCGATGGACTCCTCATACGCATGAGCAAGCTTATACCACTACAAGGATCTTCCTATATCGAGCTACCAGCCAAAATAGCAGCACGCAAAGCCGTCATCAACCCAAAGAATAGTGATCAACAATGTTTCAAGTGGGCAATCCTTACCAAACATGTGCAAGGAGCAATCACCCAATGATAGGTATCATCAGTTCGTTGAAAAATACAATTTCAACAGAATATAATTTCGCACCAGCATTAATCAAATCAATCGTTTTTAGAAGGATAATCATGTAGTGTCAGTCAACATCTGAGATGTGGATGAGAACAATATCATATTTCCGAGAAGAGCCAGTGAGGAGATGGCTGATAATCACTTTGATCTTCTCCTTCTATGTGAGAGTGAAAATGATGGCAGCAGTGACGACACTTTTTTTGAGGACTAGAATGAAGCAAAAATCAATAGCCACTACTGCTACATTAAGAGCTTTGAAAGACTCGTTGGATCCCAGCTCACAAACATAATGCTCACAAATACAGACGCCAACAACCTGTATGACTAAGCGATGTGTCAGCCGCTTCCATGTCGAGAGTTTCAGTGGATGGGGCAAGAAGAGTTGGAAGCATTGGCAAGGGATATTACAGTTAGTCCAGATGAAATGAAGTATGGCTGAATTCTCGAAGTTGACATTGAATACCCCTCCGAATTGCACGATGAGCACAATGACCTCTCATTCCTGGCAGAGAACAAGAAAACTCCAAAGTCCGTACATGTAGGACTCATGACAACATTGACCGACTGTGAGCATTATGTTTGTCACTACTGCGCTCTAGAACAGGTGGTACAGCATGGACTGAAGATTGAAAAGGTGCATCAAGGTGTAAAGTTTGTACAAGAAAACTTTCTAGCACCCTACATCATGCTCGATATCAAGCTAAGACAACAGTCAAAGAACAAGTTTGAGAAAAATTTCTCCAAATTAATAAAAAATGCTGTCTTTGGCAAGACAATGGGGAATATGAGAAAGAGAATGAACATGGATCTTGTTAATGAGGAGAAGTGACTGAGAAAACTGATTGTTTGACCGATATACAAGGATTGTATTCTTGTCTTTGGCAAGAATATCTGTGCTGTAACATTCCATGAGGAAAAAGTAGAGCTGAACAAGCCTATCTTCATTGGTTTGACAGTGTTGGACATTGGCAAGACATTAATGTACCAGTTCCACTATGATGTGATGAGACCTCTTTACAAAGACCGCCTCAAACTGCTCTATCTAGATAAAGACAGTCTATTCCATCTAGTGGAAACTGAGGATATGTATAAGGATATCGTTGACAAAGAGGAGCTGGAAGTGGAGTGTTTGACACCTCTGAGTACCCTGCTTACCACCCATGCTATTCTGAAACCAACAAAATGGTACTTGGAGCTCAAGGATGAGTAAGCAGCCAGGGCTCCACTTGAATAATTGGGGCTGACATCAGATCTGTATGCCTGCAGATGCATTACAAAAGATTCGGCTCAATTGAAGAGTGGCTTGACAAAGAAGGCTGAAGGAGAAAGGAGACCAGTACTTGGACAAGAACTTCCAAAAACCCTACCCAATGCCAACTGTTACATCAGCTTTTAAGACTATATTGACTGTCTCTATGAGAACAAAGATATTTATAGAGAGCAAGTGATGTTTGGTACTGGAAAACATGAAATCATGACTCTGGTGCAGAAAGAGAAGGTGCTAAGCAATGCTGATGAGAAAAGGTTGTAAAGCCATATTTGACCTACATGTGCCCAGCTGGCAGTCTGTCAGTGGAGCATGTGAATTTTTGAATAAGTAAATCTTTACCACTGCATTGACTGGCTTCACAGTTATAATGAAGAGGTGGATAAGGATTTCAAATATTGCACAGGACAATAAGGCACAGGCATCAATCCAACTTGCTACCATCTGACAAAGGGGTCAGCGGTGTGAGATGATACTGAGTGTGATCAACGACGGCATTTTAATTAGAATTCCCTATACTTTTTATGACCTGTAGTACTGCTTCGAATTAATACTATGACCCTGTATTTCAGTCAATTTGATTTCAGAGATTATGTTGAACCATTTTTAAATAAATCTTGAGAGTGTATTATTTCTGAAGATTTAATTATAGATACTGTGAATCGCTGATTCATCCAACACATTTGGTGGAGAATATAGTTGGTTGATAACTTTATTAATCTGTCAATAATAATAAATAAAAATACTAGTACAAGATTGGTCATGCATGGAGACAGGATTAAAAATGAAAGATACACCATTGAATCAATAAATATATAATTACAATTAAATTAACGAGCAAAAAATAAAATATGAAACAACAAATATAAAAACAGTATGAGAAAATATGGAAGAAAAATATCACAGATGGCTCAATCAAAATTCTTATTCTGCTTAATAGCATCAACTAATAATTTTTATGATTTTCACATCAGCATAGATTTCTATAGCTCAAGCATTGGACTTGCTTCTGCTTATCGAATAGTTGTTTTATAACTCAGTATTCCAACAATATCAAGGATTTCAAATATTAACTCTCAGGGTCTGAGTTCGGCCGTCAGTGGAATTCAGATAAATGATTTATCTTATGAACTTTGAGCTTCCATAATTCTTATTATACTAATAATACTGATTTTTAAATATGTTAACGACTTCACTGAGTTCAGTTCATTACTTATTAAGAGTTTTTAAGATTTAAACTTTGATAATGAGTAAAATTAATTCTTATAAGGGAATCAGTCTGTTGCTCTCATGTTGTTTGGCGTCTTGGTCAGTCTCTGGCAAGCAAGTGGGCAGTTGGTCTTCCCTTATTCTCTTTCGATGATACATCCAATTCTAAATTTACATAAAATTTGAATATCTTCTCCAACTGATGGATTTCAATAAATCTGCAATGATGCAGTTCAATATTGTCAAATAGTCCGCAGTACATGGGCATATCAAGAGGTTATACATAAATATTTTTACACTTAAATTCAAATTTATGCTAGATACAGCTTTATTTGTATTTTACAATAATTATAAATTTTTATCATTTCAAAAAAAAAACATGTGGAGACTTTTGAAATAATTATTTTTTAGCACCAAAGAAATACTGAGCTCTGATTGGTATATCAACAGATTTTTGTACAAAGGTGCTACTGTGTTAGTGTGCCTGATAAAACTAGATCTCACTTCCCTTTTATTTTTATTTTGTTTTCATTATTTTTATTTGCTCACATAGATATAATAAACATTTATTTTTGCTTTTTTAAACGTTTATGTCCTTTATTTTGCATGCTATAAGTTACAAAACCCTTTTGTCCTCGTCTTAACGAATGCTACCTACTTGCAATTATTTTGCTAGAGAGTATTTGATTGAATTGCAGATGTTCAGCTTGACCGTTATTGATACAGCCGACAAGTGTTATGTACAAAGAACCTAACCTCAAATTAATACAATATTATTATTTTATTAAAAAAATGAAAAATGATTTCCATTTCAAATTGTTAATTATAATTTTAGCCTTTCTAGTTGTTATCGTCTTATCTTTATCATCAACTGATAGTACCATTGGTGACAAATATTTTTGTTTTTCTGACTGAGACCTAACAATCCATTTCAATTAATGAAATTCTTATTGGTACCAAAATGTACCATTAGAATGTATATTCAGGATGATGGGATTGGTACTCTTGCATACAGGCATTACAGGATTGCTGACACTACTCCAGTACCTGGGTAAGAGGAGGATGAAGATGATGAGGATGAGGTGGTGGAGCCTCAAGAAATCTTTGATTTTGATGATCAGGAATTGGATGAGAGTATTATCTCACTACAGGTGGTTGAAGATGATGAATGTATATCTGCAGCTAAACGTTTATGTACCTCATTATCACAATAAAGACTTATTGAAGAAATTAACAATTTCGAAGTTGATAGTGCAGCATCACAATACAGTGTACTTAAACAATTGTCAGATAGCTGATGATATCATTACTATAAATAATCACTTACATCAATGCTATAAATAACCATTACCAAAGACGCGTCATCTATTGTGTGGGAAGGAGTAGGAGTATAAAAGGATGTGGCGGCAGCTATTGATCATCAATCATGATGCCTACAAGCATCTACCAAGCAGCGCTCTACCTTGTGCTGGCACTCGCTGTCAGTGCACTGGATTCAAGGTACAGGACGGAGGAATTTCTTACATCAAGGTTACACGGTCGGGATACATCAAACATCTATCATATGTGACAGTGCCTGTTAACATCCAGGATTCCTGCTCTACAGGGTAATCAGCCAGCGATCGATCAAATGTACAGTGATGTCAGAGAATGGTACATGAATATGGCGGAGGAACAAGCTGTGGAGGGGACTCTTTGTTAACGAGTCCACTGCGCATACGATCTGCATGCCTGTTTTCACTCAACATCCACATCTCTAGACTCTCTAGAAGTAGTTATCGCAAGGTCAGTTGAGCTAGTACTACAGATTCTGCTGGCACTACAACTTCTGCTAGCACTACAACTCCTGCTAGCACCACAACTACTCCAGCTTGTATGACAACTCCTGCTAGCACTACAACTGCTGCTGGTACTACAACTCTTGCTAGTACTACTCCAGCTAGTACTGCAACTGCTGCTACTACAACTACTTCTGCTACCACTGCTCCAGACCCGGTGCCAACATTAGCCTGCAGTGGAGCAGGCAGACATGTGTGAGTGTGGAGACTGTCAACTTGTAACCAGCAACCAATGGATCATACAACCATTTCTGAACTTTGGAGATAAGAACCTGCCTGAACCGTTTGGAACGGCTCGAAACTTCTTGGAGACATTGACATATACCTCTTCTACGACGCCGAAGTGTCAAGCTGCACTGATCCATGCAAGGGAGCAGTCATCTTGAAATTCGTGATCAGCAGAGTATTTTGTGAAATAAGCGATCGACTTGGAAAATTGTTTCACTGGCCATTGTCGATATATTGGACTGGAATGTTATTATCTTTGTGAACTATATATATTTTTCTTTATGCATACAGTTGAAATAAACATCAAGTAAGTAATACCACAACTGTTGTACAGTTTTATTCCATATAACCTTCAACTTCTAGAGTAAGCACTCTTGGCACAAGTGGCGCAATCCCGCAAATTATATGCACCAAGTTCCCTGCTCGACCTGTTTGATTTTGTGCACTGTCCACAATACAGGTAATAATTTAAGGTCTCTGAATCTGGTGTCTAGCAATTGCTACACTACGACACATACTTGCAACGAATATTATTCTCATACAGATAGTCATTGAACAGATCAAGGGTGTGCAGGAGTTTGTGCCTCCCGCGATTTTGACCATTAGTTTAGATCTTATACTGAATCTCTCAGCTTGGTGTTCTATAGTATTCATCCACATACTCCAAAATTCAAGATTACAACACCGAGGATTCAGTGTAAGATTTTATACCTGTGTGACGTCTCCGTCTGGGACATTATTCAAGTCAAAAAACCAGGAACCCCCCAAGGAGCGTTACATAAATAATTTGCCGACGCAACGTTATGCATTTAAATTAGGCCACCACAATAATAAAATGGATGTTGATCGAACATTAATAATCATTAATTAAAACATAACAAATAAGTACGCTGAATTCAACATCTTAATTAACAGCCAACAAATACCCCGTAGGGCAGGGGAACTGAAATCAAGACAAAATCTTTCACAGGGCAGGGGAACTGAAATCAAGACGAAATCTTTCACCCTGTATAACTTGGCAACTAGGCATTTTCGACCTATGTTAATTAGAACTTTTCTTTCTTTTGATGTGAGGAATAATCCCCTGGCTTATGGGCGCCTTCTTTCAGAACACTCTGTATATACCGAACTACATTTAATTTAAATGCTTAGATAAGCGAGCCCCCTGTGGGTTGGGGGAGTGTTATGAGTCGAACATCGAACTCAATCATTTGTTAGAAACCAGAATATGCCCACAGTATCCCTGCTTGTCGTAGGAGGCGACTAAAAGGGACCCCCCTTTTCCAAAGCCCTTCTTCCAAAACCCTTCTTCTTCTTCTAATATGCTTTGGAACTTTTTCAATTCTAGAATGGCACTTTTTCGATTGACTGAGCTGTGTGTCATTCTTTCTTTCTATTTTCCGTCTATCGGCCTTACTTGGCCATATTCCTCTTCATTCTTCTTTTTCACTTTTATTCTCCTCTTAAAATAGAGGACTGGTCCTCCAGGTTGGGGGTTGAGGCTTTGGGTTTGCAGCCCACTCCTCGCAAAAACATCGGAACGCAAAAAACTCAACACATATGCCTCGGAATGGGACTGGAATTAACGGAAAATCAACACGGACTCAGAAAAATTTCATGAATTTTGGATGCTGGAATGTTCAGGGTATTGCTACGAAGGAAATGGAAGTCTATGGAGAATTGAAAAAATCGAGGATGGATGTCGTGGTATTGTCTGAAACAAAGAAAAAAGGAAGGGGAAATGAGATAAAAGGTGAATACACGGTATTCTATAGTGGTGTGGACAAAGATAGAAGAGCTAAAGCAGGAGTGGCCATAGCTGTTCATAAGCGACTTGAAAAGAGAGTGACAAACTATGACCCAATAAGTGAAAGACTCATTACAGTGGATATGAAGTATGCAGGGAGGTTAGTGACATTAATAGGTGTTTATGCGCCAAATGAGGATGCCGAATCTCAGGTGAAGGATGATTTTTATGAATCATTCTCTGCAGTTCTAGAAGCAGTAAACAGAAACAAGGAGATTATTGTATTGGGAGATTTTAATGCTAGAGTAGGTTGCAAAACCGGAGATTGGGTTGTGGGACAGTATGGCGAGAATACATTGAATGAAAATGGGCAACGTCTAATCGATTTATGCACTCAATTCTCCCTGAGAATCATGAATGGCTTTTTTCAACACAAAAATATACACAAATACACTTGGATTCAACCAACAAGACACTTGAAAACAGTAATAGATTATATCCTGATGAAAGTAGGGTCACATATAAAAGTAAAGGATGTACGTGTGTACAGAGGAGCAACCTGTGGATCAGATCATTTTCTTGTAAAAGGCAAATTTCTCATAGTGCCTGCCCCTCAAAGAGATAGCGGTGACGATAGTTGTGACGAAAGTAGATATAAGGCTGACAATCCAAAATATAATTTGGAGAGTTTTAATAATGATTCAACTGACTTTCTCTACAAGTTGAGGCTAGCAGGCAAAATGCAACATGAGAATCAGACAGAAATAGAGGTGGAGGAAATGTACAAGAAGATAAAGGGAGAGTTGCATCAAGCAGCATTAGAAGCTGTGGGAGAGGTGGAAAGCAAGGGATCATACAAAAACTCATATTGGTGGGATGAAAATCTAAAGTCGCCAATTAAGGAGAAGGAGACGTTGTATCAGAGATGGCTAACAACACATGATCCCGAAGACAGGAAGGCATATTTGAGACAGAATTACCTTGTTAAGAAAGAGGTGAAGAAGGCGAAAAACAGATTTTGGGAACTAAAGTGTTATGAAATCGAAAATATGTTAGGTAGTTCAAAGTCTAGAGAAGCGTGGAAAACTATCAGGGGGCTGAGAGAGGATCGTAAAGAAAGAAGGCGAATACAGGTTATTGATTCAACAACATGGAAGGACTATTATCGGGATCTTTTGACGGAAAAAAGACCAATATTTCAAGAAGTTGAATATTGTCATGAAGAGGAAGACCATCCTATGCCAGAAATATCTCTGGAAGAAGTGGGAAAAGCCTTGCAGGGGATGAAAAAAAACAAAGCCGCGGGTCCTGGAGGTTTACCTATAGAATTGCTGAAATTTGCTCCAAGCGGCATTTTAGAATACCTGACAAAGTTGTTCAATCGATGTATTTCCACAACAACGGTGCCTAGAGAGTGGAAAGAGGCTTGGATCACATCAATATACAAGAAAGGGAACAGAGCCGAGTGTTCAAATTACAGAGGGATAAGCATAACAGCAGCTATGGGTAGGCTGTACGGACGTGTTTTGAAACAAAGACTTGAACTGGAAATGAGGGAAATAGAAGAGCAAAGTGGTTTCCGTGCTGGTCGATCATGCACCGATAACCTATTCTGTATCAAACATCTGATGGAGAAAAAATTACAGAGAGGAAGAGAACTTCATGTTTTGTTTTTGGATCTGAAAAAAGCCTATGATAGTGTTCCAGTGAATAAGATATGGGAAGCTCTCAAAAAAGCGAGAATTAGTACTCCCCTCATCAATGCCATAAAAACTCTTTACAAGGATAGTAGTAGCAGGATAAAGATTGGAAACCAGCTGTCAGAAGAGTTTACTGTAAATAAAGGCCTTAGACAAGGTTGCCCCATCTCACCCACGCTTTTCAAGATATACGTAAGCCAAGCCTTGGAGGTGTGGTCACGCAAGTGTAGAAGTATGGGTGTACTACTAAATGAAGAAAATATATATACTCTACTATTTGCAGATGACCAGGTCCTCCTAGCTGAAGATGAAGAGGATATGTCATATATGACAAGGCAACTCATAGAGGAGTATAAAAAATGTGGCCTGGAAATCAGTGAAGAGAAATCGCAATATATGGTGGTTGGAGGAGAAGGAAATTCATTGAACATTGACGAAACCACGGAAATTGCAAATGTCAAAGAATGCCGGTACTTAGGTATGACAATAAAAGATGATGGACGGGATGAGAGAGAGATTGGATACAGGATTGCAAAGGGGAGAGTTTTAACCAGGAAGCTACATTCAATACTTTGGACGGATGATATATCTGAAAGAGTAAAGAAACAGGTTTTCAAAACAATTGTGATGAGCTGTGTAACTTATGGGGCGGAAGTATGGACATTAACCAAGAGACTAAAACAAAGATTATTGGCTATGGAGATGAATTACTGGAGAAGATGTTGCCAGCTGACCTTGAGAGATAGGGTGAGAAATGAGGTTATAAGGGAGAAAATGAAATTGGACAGGTCAGTGGTGGATGAGGTGGAGGAAAAACAACTGCAGTGGTACGGACATCTCAGAAGAATGAGCCCCAGTCGCATACCAAGGAAGGTATATGAGTGGATTCCGGCTGAGAGGAGGAAACGAGGACGACCACGAACGGTTTGGCAGCAAAACATAGAAGAGGCCATGGAGAGCAGGGGCATCCAACAAGACGTATGGAGAGATAGAGGCAGATGGCGTGTTGAGTGCGGGAAACGGCCGGGAAGGCTGTAAAAACCCGCGTATTAGGTATTAGGTTAGGTAGATAAGCGAGAAGTTTCACTATCAATCTATCCAAATTTAAAATTGTTTGTTCTATTCTAATCTATATTCTCAGATTGTGGTTTGGTGTAGAAAATTGAAATTGACATAACCTATTTATAATGTTTGGACAATTTGGAACTAAATTAGGAAATAATTGGAAAAGTTTTGGGCAATAGCCAGTTTTTTCTTTTCGATCATTGTATTGTTTGTGCTCACCTGATAAATAAATAAATAATATATTTAGTGGACGCTATAATGAATGAAGATATGTCACAATATAAATGCAATACAAAATGTAAACTTACCTGGAATAACGTCATGTATGTACGCAAAATCTATGCAGTTTGTAGCAAGGAGCAAAACTGAGCGAGCTAACCGAGGGTAGCAAAAAAGCAAATGCAGAGAAATCTGCTATATTAATTCTGTGGCAAAAGCTTCCGAGTGTAGCGAAGAGGCACCCAAAAGGTGACGGCGCTCAGAGGAAAAATTCCTCTCCTATCGTACACTGGAGACGCGCCTCGCTGTGCCGCGCAGCCACAGAGGAAAAATTCCGCTCCGTATTCTCCCAAAAGTTCTGGCAGCGGAATAATTCCACGGCGTCCACGGCTGCTCGGCGCGGCGAGGCGCGGCGCGCCCCCAGTTTGCTTATACACATTGGACATGCTTATACACAACTTATATACATGCTAAGTATTCAACCGGAATAATTCCACGGCGCCCACGGCTGCGCGGCGCGTCTACAGTGTGCTCCGTGCTTTACTGATAATAGCTTTTTTATTTCTCATAGCATCAGGCGGACCTTACCTTCTTCAGAGTTGATATGGAATACCTTTTCACCGGAGATGTTAACGAAGTTCATGTGACTGAGACCATAGATAACATCTATAAGTTTAAACTGCCAGGATCTTCCACAGAAACAAGTTTTGGAATTGTGGAATCTTTCGACTTCAATCTAGAAACTCCAACCGACGCCTTCAGATTTGGTAAGCATGAAACATACTATTGTAAATTCCTTTTGTCAAAAGAAAGCATGTGAAATAAATTTTCGCTCCACCTACTGTATCAAGTACTCACTCCACTCTCTGGAACATAATAGTCAAGCATCTCGTTTTTGCTCTGAGGACTGGAATAGTTATTTGTGCAACTAGTGCGCAAAGTGACAGTTTGCTGCACCGAAAGAAACGTTTACGCCCGAGCCGTAGGCGAGGGCGGAATGGCTTCTTGAGTGCAGCAGAGGAACTTTGCTCACGTATTTGACATTAAACTTTTCCTACAGTTACCATTGAATATGAGAAGTGGTTTATTAAATGATTATGAGTAAAATGATGGCTGAAATCCATCAAATGTTTGTGTGTGTGATGCTGTTATTATAACAACCTTATTTCATTTAGAAATTGATAATCCAATTGAAGTTGAAAATTCTCAGCCAAAGTTCTCATTTTTATTCATTTAAGAATCAGAAAAAATACAGATAGAACAAAAAATTTGCATTCAAAATACACTCCAACAGCTGCTGCAAGATGGCTGAACCGACAAGCGCGCGACCTAGCGGGAAGAATCGTACCTAAGTTTGTTGACTGTCGATCAGCTAAAAAGTACTGAAACAGGATTCAGAAATTTAGACTTTTGCTCAAATTACCGAGAAAAATGCTCAAAGTGAACTGAAAAATATTTATAAAAATAACATAGACAACAGAGAATATTTATTGTGGTATTGTTATGTTTTTATTATTTTTATTTATATGAATATCAAACAGTAATCATTTAACCTCAAAATTCTAATTTTATAATGTATAGGCTATTTGCTACTTTTCTCATTTCTTGCAGTTGAAATAATAATTATCAATAGAAAAGAACTATTATTTATTATTAAATGATGAGAATTCGTAAATGATGATTATTTGATTATGATTTAGATGAACATTATTCTTGTTTTGGATTTCTAGATTGGGATTTTATCATAAATGTAGGGTAGCCATTGTAATGATTCTTTCCTAAATCTAACCACAGTCATTGTTATCAACTTAATTTTTGTTTTCGTGCACTAATCCTCCATATAACCCACCAACTATTTTGTGTTGCCATGTTGCAAATCTGGAGTGCAGAAAAACTTTTTTCCGCACTAGAGCGGGAAAGTGAATGTTTGGGTATTGTAATCAGTACAGGAACAGCAACTTTCCGAGGTAGCTGTAGGAAAATGAATTTTTCTCTCAGTGGAAGAAAGTAAGGCAATTTGAGTAACATGGGAAGCATGTCTATTTGAGAGCTGTCACCTGCATATGGGTCATATAGCCTATATATTAATTTTATCTCTTATTGATCAAAATTTTAAAGATCAAGATTATAATTCAATGAACAGTATTCCACTTGGCATTGACAGAAAAGTTTTTATTTGTTTGTTATAAATAAAAACCTTGGCATCTTTTTGATAACAAACGTTGTGCTCATGCGATACGGTAGATGGAAATAGTTATTTGTGCAACTAGTGCGCAAAGTGACAGTTTGCTGCACCGAAAGAAACGTTTACGCCCGAGCCGTAGGCGAGGGCGGAATGGTTTCTTGAGTGCAGCAGAGGAACTTTGCGCACGTATTTCACATTAAGTTTTTCTACAGTTACCATTGAATATGAAAAGTGGGTAATTATGGGTAAAATTGCCTGAAATGCATCAAATTTTTTCTGTGTAATTTTATTATTGATAAAAACCTTAATTTATTGTCAAATTGAATAAAAATGTTGTCCTTTGTTATAATATATAATAGTAATAATTAGCGCGTTGTGCTTCGTTGCACCTCTGCTCACTATATAAGCCCAGTCACTGTTACCAACTTCATTTTGATTTTGCTGCACTGTTGCTCCATATAACCTACTAAGTATTTTGCGTTGCCATGTTGCAAATCTGGAGTGCAGAAAAGTTTTTCCCGCACTAGAGCGGAAAAGTGATTCTTTGCGTTCTGTAATCAGTGCAGCAATGGCCACTTTTCAAGGTAACTGTAGGAAAATATTATTGCATACTCGAGATGACTTATATTCTTAGCATTGACTGATAGTTTATTTATACCCAAAATTATTTTGTTTTGGTAGAGCTCGTTTGAAGGACTCCTAGTAAAGTCCGTCCAAACTGGTGGTGAGGATAGGCTTGTCTTTTCTCATAATAGCCTACAGCTTTTTCTGTCACTGTGCGGGCAGTTCAAAAGAAATTTTTTGTATTAGTGAAGACAGGTTTGAACCATCTCATTAGTTCAGATGGTTTGATCCTCTCATATATTAATTGCAAAATCGCGTAAACTATCAGTGAAGCCAAGCTGAGGAGTATCTCGAAGGTACGTGACTTCATTGATCCATTCATTCACTTCCGACCACAAAAATTGTATTCTCATAGCCAAGCGAGTAAACTTTCATATTATTGTTTGATGAAATCATTTTTTTTTTTTTAGTATCTTGAAAGCTGGTTTTTTTGTGTGATTTAATTTCGAATATATTTTCATTTGAAGTAATGTTATCATAATTGGAAGTGTTAGTTATTCTTTCTTCATTTAAGTTATCAATTACACCCACCATTCAATCTCGTAGTTTTAGCGTATCTCTGGTCGCCCTTACATTTTTGGATAGCCTACATAGCCTATTTTGTGGAGGCGCCTTTCGCCTTACATATTTAGCTTATGAAGCTTACTTCATAGATAGGTAAGAAGATCGGAGCTTAGATGAGAAACTGTCTAGAGTTGTCATTGAACGATTGTAACATGGCCAACTGAATTCAAGACCTCAACCAGATATCTCATCAACTCATGAAAGATTCTTGTATGCTATACTCATTATGCATTACTCGCGCGGGGTAAAAGAGACCCCAAAGAGAAATTTTGGTGTACTACTCTTGCCATTGACACAACTATCTCAGTAGATGCCTGTTCTTAGTGTCTATTTGATAAACATGCACTTAGAACTCTACTACCTGTAACGCCTTCTCAGTGATAAATAATCATTCAAGCTATCGTCATATTTACGTATAGATACAGAGTCTATAACAGAAGTTCCAAGACTGGTCACAGAATAAAAAGTTCATTGATCATTTTAGTACAGCAGACTAATTAGCCCAGTCAATGAAGGTCCAAAAAGCAGTTTCGATCCGAAAATTAAATAAAAGCTGAATTTCCAACCATCAATAGAACCCTCCCTGAGGGTCATTCTCCCAAACGTCCCAAGAAATCCCCTTGGAGCTTTTCCCCCCAGCCACCTAAAACATGAAAAATTAATGCAGGTAATCACGGGAGATCAATTATTTCTGTAACCATTGATCAGTTAAAGTATCTGGAGATAAGTTGAAAACGATGAACTCTCTTCTAAAGAATCCAATCATGATAGATTCAATAATCCATATCATTACGGAAACTGGTATTCGATATTTTAGATTTTCATCCCATTATAGATTATATAAGAGTTTGAACAGGAAGGTTTTAAAAGCAGCTAAAAAAATTGCTGCTTGTATGTTTATAAATAGTTCTAATAATCAAACAAAAGCCATATGAACATTAGTCAGAAATTATTTATCCAAGACTAAGACTTCTCATCGAGGACTATTATAGCCACCGATACTGTGATTGTCAAAACAGGAGAAGAAGCTGCTGAACTCTTGGATAAGTATTTAATTGATACCCCATTAGCTATTCAGAAAGAGATTACACAGCATAATAATATTCACAACTTTCGCAATTTCTTTGGTGCTAATTCCCCTCGCAAAAGTAGTGGATTAAAACTGGATTTTTTCGATCCATTAACATTTGAAGAACTCCAGGAATTAATGAAGTCTTTAAAAAACAAAAAAAAACCTATTACTGTCATAATATAGTGGATGTTTTGAGGCTATTATAAACAATTGTGCAAAATTTCAAGCTTGTGGGCTCAGTAGTTTGGGCTGTGGTGTGATTTCAGTCTGTAGGGGCTTAGCCTTTTATAGATATAGAGAAGAAGAAGAGAAGAAGAGAAGAAGAGAAGAAGATTAGTTCAGTGAGTGAAATATAAGTATCCACACAGTGAGTGAAATTATAGTACAGTGTATTTTATCAATTCATAGTAATTGATTGGCGCAGGGCAAAATTCCGTATAGAGTGAGGGAGTTCCAAACCCACTCTAAAAAAAGACCGACAGTGGAAAGAGTTCAAACAACAATCTGTTAAAATTTTTTTCGGGGAGAATTTCATGAAGAAAATGAAGTTTTTCATTGACATTATTTTTTGTAACTCGGAACGTCATGACAAATCTTGGCATCTAAAGCTGCGTTTACACCAAAGTTATTAACAAAATGTTAATAACTTAATCTTAATCCTCACAAATTCTTATAGATTGAACGGAACTTGGAAAACACATATGTTCATCATGTGTATGATAATTTATGTTCAATTTAATAGAATCTATGAGGAATCTATAGAATCTATTGGTGTTAACGCAGCTTTACTTTGTGACTGCCTGAATTTAATATTATCAATTGGAATTTACAATTCGAGACCGCAGCTCGGAAAGAGAAGACTATTATTAGCTCATAATATCGGGAACCAAGCTTTGCTCAGGAGTACAAAAGCATAAAAAATTTATCATGAAAGGAGGAATTATAATGAAAAACCATTTTGGTCATGTGGTTTTTGTTTTGAGAAGCGGTGATGAATAGCGGTGGTAGGCTATTTGGCTTTTATATATTCCATTTCAATTCATATTGATTATTCTTTCGGGTTGAAGGTCTAATATATACTTATTAGATATATTTGAATAGTTATCTTGGAGTTTGGTAGAAATATATTACATTTACATAGAACTCAATTTATTCATTCAAGTTATCTTCATAATTCTATCTATCTAATTCTAATAGGTTACCAACCCATCCCCATCTTATATGATAAACCTTCAATCATAATCATATACCTACATGATTGAAAAACAGCAGAAATTCAATTTACTAGAACAAATAATGGAATGCCTTCAAGTTCAGATGTAGGCAACACGCCTAGCTTCTTCCTACATTCGCTACCTTGTCTCTACAACACTGTTCTTGCTTCTGTGAGACACCTTGTTCGAGTGAGAACTTGCTTCTGTGAGACTGCCATTTATAGAAGTACTTGTTCATATGAAACTTGTCTCTGTGACACTAATATCGTTCAAAAACACTTCTTGTCTCTGTGAGAGCTTGTCTCTGTGAAACAGCCCCTTCAGTTTGACTAATCTCTTATCACAGTCTCGCTTTCATTCATTATAATCCTGAATAAGTTGATTACATTGAGGATGTAGTTCATCTTACGTCGAAAAATGTACAATACAAACAATTTTCATTGAATTAATATTATGATAATCATTGGAATTTCTGCCTGCGATTGAGAAAAAGTCATTTTGTTAGCCTTGAAATTCGTACCTAGAATAAGTTGCTTAATTACTAGAAATTTTGCTATTTGCAATATCCATTATAGGTACTGTACATTCAACTACTTTATCCTGAATCACGATAAGGATGAATAGGAAAATTGTGAGATGGGGATAATCCCATAGTTAGATTTACATAGCATCAATTTGAATGCTCTGATAATAATGATTGTGAACGGAACTGCAAATCTGGCTTGGTATTGCCTCTTCATGTTCAGTGAGAATAGAAAGCTTCAGAATAATTTGTTCTCACTGTATGTGATAATATTGTTAATATTTGGTAACATATATTAATGTTTAAACAGAATGAGCAACAAATTAATCTACTTTAGCTTGAAAATACGCAACTTATCAGGAGTACAGTGTTGCCATTTAATATCACAGGTAGGCCTACCCTTTTATTTTCTCTGTTCACATGATCTGATGATATTCATTTCATTTCAAGTGTTTAAATAATAGAGAGACAAGAAAAACACAAAAAGCTATGAAATGAAATTTTGAATCTCTATTTTCCACAAAAAAAGGATAAAATGAAGGAGTCGGACACATAATATATCATCAAACTTCATTGAAAAACATCAATATCTGAAACTAGAGTTACCAAATTGTGATGCCTCTGACTCTTATTGAGAATGCACACTGCAAATAAGAATAATATAATAAATTCTGTGAGCAGACAACAAAATCCTGATTTTTATCATCAGCGTGGTTAAATCAAGAAAATAATAATATTTTTTTAGAGTATTGAAAAGTGGAAATCCAGATTCAGCGCATGTCAAAACAATAGACAAAATTAATTGTTTCGAGCGCCATAGTGTAAATGAGATGCAATGTAGAAAGCAGTACTATTCTATTCACTATGGTGAAGGGAGTCAGCCGCGTCGGCTGTTTCCCTGTCCACAGCGTCAAATTGAATCGCAAATGAATAACAAAATACATCAATGGATTTGCAATGGAAGTGGCTACATTAATATTATTCGACTCATTTTTCTTTAAAATCACTTGCTTCGAAGTTAATCGGAGAAAACAAAAAAAATCGAATCGAAAAACCCCTAAATTTTAACATACATATTTTTTTATCGAGGAAACTGTTTGTTTTATTGAGAAAATGGATACGACTAGTAATTTAGTCCATAATGTAACGAATCGAGTGACATGTGATAGATTTTTTTCGATTAATGGTTACAGAGGTAATTGTTCACTGTATAATATATTTATTTTTATTTGAAGAATGAATGTAACTAATATTGTAGTCCATAATGTGAGGAATTGAATGACATATAATAGAACTGTTTCCGATCAATGATTATTGAGATAATTGATTTCCCGTGATAACCTGCATTTTTCAGCTGTGAGGGTCGTTTGGGGGAAAGCTCCAAGGGGATTCCTTGGGACTTTTGGGAGAATGACCCTCTTGGAGGGTTCTTTATCGATGGTGAGAGATTCAGCTTCTATTAAATTTTCGGATAGAGAAAACCTTCATTGACTTGGCTATACGGTACTATGGAGTAGGAACAATTGAGCATCTATAGCCTACAGCATTCAAAAGCGCTTTCTCCATTGATCTTGTGCTTTCTGCAAGCTTTTTATGTTAATGCTGTTGAAGGTACTTGAGAAGGTCAACGCCTTCTGAACTGCTTTGATTCAGTGAATTGCTTCCCTGCAGGTGTCTCTTGTATCGGTGGCGGGGTGGTTGGGTCGGGTGATAAGAAGGGAAGAGCCAAGTCAAGGCTGTAAAGGTCCATATAGACTTTCGCTCTGCTCCTCAACCGAACGTCTCTCCAGCAGAGCGATTGATGATCGACCGGGGAGCAACAGTGGTTCGACCGGGGAGCCAGAGTGGTTCGACCGGGGAACGCGAGAAGATCTAACATCTTCCGTAACGTTCATGATGACTGCAGAGCGGGGGCAGAGCGACTGTGGTGCGATGGAAGAACGAGGGCGGTACGAGGGCGGAGCGTGCTCGGTGCGGGTTGGAGACGCGTATATGTGTACGCAGCTTAAGGTCGATACAGTAATAGTAGCGTTGCTGATATCTGCCAATGTCCAGCCACTATAGCATTCAGCAAATGTGGTCTGTTAGGCTGGCCACTGACTGTAGGACATGCATGATATACATGTGTGTATATGCATGTTTATTATGCACACACACACACAAATTCATCATGCATGTTTTATCACCATGTTTGACAGCAGCTTCTAACATAGAATGAACAACCAACATTTTGGTAGTGCATTATTTTTCTACATAAGGGGTATTCACAATATTGGAGTTAGCAAAGTCGAGTTAGGCTAGTTTCACACTCATTCGGTTTGTTTTGTTTTCGATTCATTTTCGGCAAATTCCGATAAGTGTGAAATGATGATTCGGTTTGAATTCGGTACCGAATAGAACCGAACGCCCACTTGACTCTAATAAATTCCATCAGGTTTCAATTCGTTGCTAGCAAGAGGCTTCTTTCACACACTTTTGGTTCGGTTTGGTTTGTTTTCGGCAAATTCCAATAGGTGTGAAACGATGATCTGGTTTGAATTCGGTACCGAATAGCAACCGCATAGCACCGAACGCCCCCTCGACACGAATAGGTTTCATTATATTCGAATTCGTTGCTAGGGAAACAGAAAAAGCAAAGTCGTTTACACACACTTGCCTTCTTTGTTTTTATTTTAACCTGATATCGTGATTATCTGTTTCAAAATTTTCCAAGTCAAAATCATATGGTTAATTCATTTCTGTTAGTTCACAGAAACACTTTTTTCAATGAATAGTTTGCTAGAAAAAATATGAAAGATATAAATTAATACTCAGGGAGAATTTTTATTATTTTTTTCATTTTTCCACGAATATTACATGATTTCATCAATGGAGAGAAGAGATGAAGTTCATATACCATGTGTCAAAACAAGGAGCAAATTTTCAATTAAAAGAATAATCTCTCTGAACTTCCAAAATTAACATAAGACAAAATTGATATTTGGGATAAAAGCGGGGTGTACAAACTCAAATGTGATGATTGTAATGCTTGTTATGTGGGTCAGACTGGTAGAAGTTTCAGAAGCAGAGTTAAAGAACACATCAGAGATTGGGATAAACAAAATGGGGAATCTAACTTTGCAGAACATTTGATAACAAATAATCACAAGTTCACAGTTAAGGAGAATGTTGAGTTTCTGCATGTTAATAACAAAGGCAGATCTTTGAATATTCTAGAGGCTTTAGAAATAACAAGAGTAATTAAGGAAAATTCCCAGTATAGTTTAAATGACCAGATTCATTTCAACCAATACAACACTACGAATTTAGTTTTATCATAAAATTGTAAGCATACATTAGTCAATAGTTTTTCCATTTACATATTTGTTTTATCACTTTTCACATTTGTTTTCCTGGTTCTTATGAAAGCCTCATTCGTTTTTGGTAACGAGCCGAACCGAACCGAAAACGAACCGAACCGAATGAAACCGAAAGCGTGTGAAGCTAGCCTTATTCGCTATCTCCAGCTATTTGCCAAGTCTATGTTAACTCAATGCTATAGTGGTACGTTAGAAAAAAATTAACAGACGAGATAGCAGATAGTGCAGGTTTGAGTCTGCTATCTCTGTTAAAATGGCAGCCATATGTTTATGATCTTACTTTTTCAAACCTTGGACAAGTTATAGAATAGACACGCCCCAATGTATATTCATACTGAAAGTCGATGAAGCCAACATCTACTGCCATATCGCTCCATCGTGACGTCAGCATTGGATAGAGAACTTTTCTTTGGAATTTGTTTACATTGTTTTCCATAGCAGATTGCGTCTATTTCAGTGGGAGCGCAGCGGGAGTCCACCATTCTTATGAATAATCATTTACTTTCATCTCAAATAGACATAATTTAAAAGTTTTCTATGCGATTATGACGTCACGATAGGGCGATATGGCAGTAGATGTTGGCTTCAGAGGCTAGACTTCACAGCGTGTCTATTCTATAACTGGTCTAAGTTTCAAACTAACTTCAAGTTACACAAATTATCCGCTTGGATCGCTACTGCAGTTAGCTAATAGCAGTTCTAAATGGGGCGTTCACAATCCAGATTTATCAAATAGCACTTTAGCTGGCTAAAACAACATTGTGAATACCCCTATAGTCTACAAGTGATTTGGGATTGATGCAGAGTTGGTGAAGAAAAGTGCTATCTTCTCAGTCTAAGGCGAGGATAGCAAACCATACTCTCAATCATATGCTCACTTTCAAACATGAATCTCATCATAGAGTAACTTAAAAATTAATAGCATTATACAATGAATTTTAATGATTATTGATTAAGCTGGTGATATCTGAGAACGCTTAATAAAATTGGCATTTAATTTCACTCATATTTGTTTTTCAGCTGGAAAAGTGACTATTGACGAATCATCCACTTTACGGCATGATGAATATTTGAAAATGATATTAGTACCTGTTAAAACACAAGAAAAAACATCAAAACAAGGAAAAAAATTGGAACCGTCGAAATCATCAAAAGGATGGTGTTGTATTGGTCGAAGTAAAACTGCTCCATAATCAACGCTCGATAGGAATGGCTCATACAAAGTGTCCAATGATGTGGTGTGAATTTTGTAGATTATGGGGATTTTGAAGTGAGATTCACATGAAAAAGTCGGTGAAAATTATAGGAGGCTTCAGTTGTAATGTTTCTTTTCGACTTCCTTCCGTAATAAAAGCTGTGTTCAAGTTATCCCCGTATATCCAATTTTGTAATATTATGCACTAGAGCCGCTTAAATTTTAACCGTGATTAATTTCACGAGAACCAATCAGAGAAGGTCTTTTTGATGAGATGGCTTCTCTGATTGGTTCTCATGGAATTAATCACAATTAAAATTCAACTGGCTTTTGTGCAACCGGCACAAAATGTCAAATCCCAGATGGAAACTATAATAAACTTTCAATTAAACACTTGACAAAATTTTCATTAATTTGTAGTATTCATGAAATGTGAATGTAATGATGTAATATGTAATTTGAATACTCCTCAATTAGTAATAAGCTAACTAACTAAAGGAGTAACTAAAATACTGTATAGATCATGCTATATAGCTTTAATGAAATAAAAAGGAATATTATTATTATATTTACTATTATTATTATTATTATTATTATTATTATTATTATTATTATTATATTATTATTATTATTATTATTATATTATATTATTATTATTATTATTATTATTATTATTATTATTATTATTATTATTATTATTATTACTATTATTTTATTTATCATCACATTTTAATGTGAGTTTTTCTCATCAAAATCGGCCTATGGCAAGACTTTGATGTTATTCTGTTGCTATATTCAGGAATGCCCTAACCATTGATACAGTATTGAGCACCACTGCCTTCTGCATCAAGTAGCTTGTGTTTCTTGAAATTCGAAGCCGACTCAGATTTGCAGTCACCTTTGTTTCCAACAATCCAACTGCTGATATTATGACTGAGACATTTTCAACTTTCTCTTTGTGCCAGATATCCTCTATTTCAGCTGACAAGGGAAGATACTTGGTAATTTCCTCATTGTAGTATAATTCCAAGTTGTGGCAGCATGGAATGCCAACATCTATAATTATTACTGTTTCTATTGTCAGCTTATTCATCACAATGATATCCGGCCTATTGTGTGGAATTTTCCTATCAGTCAGCACCGATCTATCCCAGTATATTTTGTAGGTGTTGTTCTCATTTACTGGATTGGGAGTATAATTATTGTAATGGGGGAATTTCTCTTCAATCAGCTCAAACCTTGAAGCAAGGTCCTAGTGCAGTATGCCAGCAACATTATTGTGCCTCTCGAGGTACTCCGTGGCTGCCAATTGCCTGACATGCAGATACAATATGTTAGGGGTATTCACAATGTTGGAGTTAGCTGGCTAAGTCGATCTATTCGCTATCTCCAGCTATTTGCTAAGTCTGTGTTAACTCAATGCTATAGTGGTACGTTAGAAAAAAAATAACAGACGAGTTGGCAGAAAGCGCAGGTTTGAGTTTGCTAACTCTAGCTATCTCTGTTAAAGCGGCAGCCATATGTTATAATCTTTCTTTTTCAAACTAACTTTAAGTAACACAAATTATCCGCTTGGATCGCTACTGCAGTTAGCTAATAGCAATGTTTTTTTAGATGGGGCGTTCACAATCCAGAGTTATCAAATAGCACTTCAGCTGGCTAAAACAACATTGTGAATACCCCTATGTATTGTGTCTGATGCCAAGCCAAAACGTCTGCAAAGGTCATGGGTACCTTCATTAAATATTTCTTGTAGTTTTTGTTGGCTACCACTTGGTCTTGTATAGCCACCATGAAACCTTCAGTTTCAAGAAACTGTTATTTTTAATATTATTATTATCATTATTATTCATTGTTATAATATTATAAAATATTATTCACATTTTATGGGGTTTTAATATAGTAATATTATTCCATTATTTGTACAATAACTATTAAAATATCATATTATTATATTATTCTCATCATCATTATGATCATATAATAATATTATTGTTATTATCATTTTCATCACTATTTTCTCAATTATTATTAATGGGTTTGGAAATATTAAATATTTGTGTGTCATGCATGAACCGATTGATTCATTTTCACCCTCTTCTCTCCTTATTGTAATATATCATGGAATTATAACCAACAATTAATTTGCGCATACTGAAATGAAATAAATGAATTACCTCATCTCCATTAAAACCTATCAAATAAATGTTTGAAGTTTCAGCAAACAATTTATTTTAAATTCAAGATTATTTTTCATGATATTATTTAGAATTTTATTGAGCATCAGTGAACACAATGCCTGTGAATCTTAAATTCTAAAGTCAACATACAGTGCATGAATCACGAAACTTGGCAACAGAGCATGAAGCCCGAAACTTGGCAAGCATGCAAAAGAGCACCAACGCGGCTCAGTGTTGACTTGACACTGCAACCACAGAGAAGAAGTAGGAGATTCCTTCTACTCAACACTCACTTAGGCCCGATTTCACCAAACACCAAACCCTTGAACGAAATCAGCAGTTTAACGAAATGAAACTGCTGTTTGGTCTTAACCGACAAAATCGAATTTCACCACACCCGTTTATGGTCATGTGACTTTGAAAACTCCAGTTCAAACTGACCGGCCAAGTTTGTTCGGTTAGCCTTCGAAACCGGGCGATTATCTTCTTCTATACTTATGAAATTCTTATCTCACTGACTCACTCACTCACTCACTCACTCACTGATCACGATTTCTGGAAAAGTACCGGATGGATTGCAACAAAACTTGGAATATAGCTTTTTTATACGTCCTAGGTGCTCACTAATCTTTTGGCGATATTTCAACTCTAAGGGTGGTTTTTAAGGGTTTAAAGTAAGTTCGTCTATTGAAATGTATATTCTTCTCCTCCCAATCTCTTAATTATAATTGAAATGTCCATATCATATGTTACTATAGAACTATAATCTGGAGAGAGTACCTCTTCGAAATAGTTGTTAACTGGCAACTAAATTAATAATTTTGTCAGGTTGGCATTAAGTTGAGATGACTCCATTGGGTTGGCACCAAGTTGAAGAACTGATTAAAATGCATTTATCGAGTACAAATTGATTGGGCACTGCTGCTTCAATCATAGCTACTCCTGGGAGTATAGATGATTTTTATTTTTCATAAAACAAACTTCTATGACGGGAGTTGCTTCTATCAATTGATCCTATTCCATCAATACTAATTTTGTTTGTATATCCGACAGATCGCGAAAACTACTTGAACATATTCGATGGAATTTCAATAATTCAGTATGATGAATGGAGGGTATTTTTAAAACTTCAGAAGTGTCCGTTGTGGAATCTGTTTGCGAAGAATGAGGGAACTCGGCCAAAATTAACTAAGGCGAAAGAAAGGGGTTATTTATTAAAACGGCCAAATAGCTGTTGCTGCTATTCCTAATGTAAAAATATCTCCCATGGGAGTAAGGCGCTTTTCTCATGAATCAAATTCCTTAACATTTATTGTTTTACCAAAGATAATAATAGGTAGCTTTCGATTAAAATATTGGAGAATATGCATAACAGTTCGTTGACTGTCAGTATTCCTCATTAATAGCATCAATGCTCCCCTTTCAGACAATGCTGACACATTGATGTGAATCTTAATATAATTTGGGTACTTTATCGTCCAGACAATGAATGCTAAAAAGAGGGTAAAGATTGGAATACAATTATTGAGCCCACAGTTCTGGATATGGTAGTAAGGAGGTAAACAATAAACATATCAAAAGTCTTCACCCCTACCCCTTGTGCTAAGGGGGTGGGGGTGGTTCAAAGGTACCATTCTTTGGTTTCTTGAAGACTATGTATCTCATGGACATAACTGTTATATACAAAATTGAAGCTTACATAATTTCCTACAACATTCATCTCACAACTTTTTCTTTATATTTCGAGATAACCGCTTTCAAAGGTGTGACATTTTTGAAAACAAGTTTGCCTTCAATTTTTTTCTTTTTTTGCTCTTATAACTTTTTTAAAATCGATGGGAGAAACCCATGCTGATCATGAGCTGATAAAGCATTAAATTCTCATCAATTTGATGTATAATTCCAAAACATTCCCTCCAAATTTCTTTAATTGGTCTATTGTTGCAAAACTGGAGTTTTCCCATTGAACACTTAAGCTGCTGCAACAGTTGTAGGGAAATACGTAAAAATGTGAAATTATACATCAAATTGAAGAGAATTTAATGCTTCATCAGCTCATAATCAGCATGGGTTTTTCCCATCGATTTTAAACAATTTTTAAGAGCAAAAAATTATTTGCTAGAAACATACCTACGTCATTATTACTATTATTGAAATAATCATACCTACTTGAGGGCGAGCGAGCTGACGTGTCAGTGAGAGGCATCATGGAAGCAGCAGACCAATCGTGAACCGACCTCAGAACGACACATGACGGGGAAAATGTGGATGAAACTGATAAAACTTAACCTAAATGAAAAAGTCTCTTAATTCGAGTGCATTCAGTATGCCTTGACAGTTCGGCTCCCTTCACTATTTAAAACACTAGTTCAAAAAATTCACTAAACACAATAAGATGTAGATGTGTGGAGCTCCGGTGATGAATAATCCTAATGGTGAATAAGATGAAGATTGAGGAAGAACTGGTAGTGGGAGATCTAGTCCAAGTGGAGATAGAGCGAGTAGGTATCCAGTAGTGGAAGAATCGGGTCCAAGTGGAGGTAGAGCGAGAAGGAATCCAGTAGTGGAAGATCGAGTCCAAGTGGAGACAGAGAGAGATGGAATCCAGTAGTGGAAGATCGTGTTCAAGGTGGAGATACAGCGAAATGGGATCCAGTAAAAACTGAAAAAGAGAAAAAAAGCCAGCAGAAAAACGAAAAATCTTTGAAGAAAGTTATCAATAGAGAAAAGATACATAATACAACTGATGATGAATAATATTCGCAGAAAATTAAAGAGGAATAGTATGATTTAATGTGGGAAAGAATCGAATATCAAATATGGATATTAGTAGAAAGTAATCAGATAGGAAGTGAAAAGGTAGAGAGAGAAATAGATATAGGAAGAGAAATAAACATTTGAACATGCTGGATAGCTAGTGGAAAAATCACAGGGAAAATAATGATAATAATAGGGAAGAAGATAAGAGGAAGAAGGAATGTGCACAAATTGAGAAGAACTTATGAAACTGAAAACTATAGAATAAGAAATAGAACATCGTATTGTGATCTTGAATTAATAAAGAAAGAAGAAGAAGAAGAAGAAGAAGAAGAAGAAGAAGAGAAGAAGAAGAAGAGAGAAGAAGAAGAAGAAGAAGACAGAGAAGAAGAAGAAGAAGAAGAAGAAGAGAGAAGAAGAAGAAGAAGAAGAAGAAGAAGAAGAAGAAGAAGAAGAAGAAGAAGAGAAGAAGAAGAGAAGAAGAGAGAAGAAGAAGAAGAAGAAGAAGAAGAAGAAGAAGAAGAAGAAGAAGAAGAAGAAGACAGAGAAGAAGAAGAAGAAGAAGAAGAAGAAGAGAAGAAAGAAGAAGAATAGAAAAGAATAATAATCATCATCGCAAAAATCACAACAGTTATAATTAATGTAATAAAAATTACAACAATATTCTAGTAATCATTATAAATATAAGATCAAGAAGAGAAATGAGAAAGAAAAATAAGAAGTAGATGAGGAGACGATGGAGAAAGTGCTAGATTATTTTAGATGAGTTTTAAATAGGATTGAACGGTGAAGTATGAAACATATTAATATATAGTATTAGAAGTATAATTTAACTATTGGGAGTTGCAATAACGATAAAAGTAGTAAATTGAGTACTGTAATATTTTAGTGATGAATGTCTAAGATAACGTTAAATGAAACACATCCCCTATATAAGCATATGAACAGACTACCCACCCCTCTTTTCTATCAATAATTCTTCACACATTAGCTTCTATTGTTCGAGCTATGGCAATAGTAGAAGATATCATTATGTACACCTAATATAGAAGAGATTACTATATATACCTATAGATTACATCTATATCTATAACGTGTGTTAATCATCCAATTATTTGAAATTCAGCATTTCGAAAATTATTAATTATGGAAATAATTTTGGTAAGAGATGTAATAATTATTAGTAAGAATAGAGATAATGATTCTCTAAGTACCCTCTGGAGTATAATAGTTGATGCATTGAACGTCACAATGCACATGTAAATAGCGGTAGCCGCACATGCGCAAATGCTTACCGGAACGCCAACTGGAGCTACGGTTACTGTAACTGTAGCCACAGCGGTTTCTATAATTATTTATTGTGTCTGTAACTTGACACTGTAGAGCGACCCTGCAAGCAGCAACAGCAGCAACGGCGCATGCGCTTTGTATTCAATCATAGTACAAAGCGCTATAGTGCGGTCCACGTTATAATGGCAGTGGATAAAGATAGAAGAATAGCGATGCCGATTCTCTGCACTAATTAATTATATTTCTACACTGTCAAAAATATAATTGGCATCGTTGTGGACCTAGAAAAGGATAGTAACACCGGCTTTGTCGAATAATAGACAAGGATAGCAAAACCTAAGTTGATCAAATACTGTCATTATAACGTGGATCTCACTATACCTCATCAGCTCTTTCATGAGCTGTCTCATGGTCTCATATAGTGAGGTCCACATTATAATGGCAGTGTACGATTGACAATACTGTTGCTGTCCTTTTCTATCATACAACAGAACAGATAGCACTATCTCTCTCTCGCTTTGCAATGTTGTCTATTTGCCAGATTATTTTATATTTACTTTTGACAGTAACTGTACAAAAAATTCTCAGCCGCCATTTTTTTCTTCATTTTATCAAAATACTTGAGTACACAAGTCGTATAATTGATATAAAATGTATTTTTGAAACAATGAAATAGTTATTAGACATTACCGTATGAGAATCACAAATTGAAATACTTGAAATGACATTTTAAAAGTTGATAACTAACCATCCTAGATTTCATCCATGCTTCAGTTAGCCTACATGTTTAGGTTAGACCTACTCGTACTGGTATGAATAATATTGGAAGGTTATTTTAGAATTTATTTCCATTGAATTTACTTATTTTAAAAAGGATTTCTATTTTTCTATCATTTCTAAAAGAAAATGGAATAGAATACGTACCAAATAACTTAATTTCTGTTGTTTTGAAATTCAGACTGGTGTATCACAGGTTTTTAAATTAGCCGCTATTCCAGGTTTGTGGAAAAATAAAAATCTGATCTTAGTTATAAAAGCAAATTTTGAATCAAATTATGAAAAAATATATTTTATTTATCAATTTGACATCAAATTCATTTTTTTATGAAGGAAATGATATTATTATTAGATTAAATTTAATGGGATGAATTGAGTAACAGCTGTGTACAGTCAGTGGCAAAATGGAGAGACTTGGCAACGTTTTTCTCCTATCTTTCTTCACTGCTATTATAACGTAAATCTCACAATAGATACAGCGCGAATTCGAGCGAGACTACTACACCTCAGAATTTTGCAATCATTTGTTCATTCTGCATTCATAAACTGATGCTCTAATGTGTATATGGCGTTTCTATTGCTTTCTCTCTTGAATAAATGAGTCTTCCACAATTTGAATAGGCTAATAATTATTTTTGTACCTGATAAACTGAAAATTCAGTCAAAAAATAACTCATAATTCAGAATAAAAGAACAGTCTTTAGTCCACAACTAAAATAGTTGTTGATTTATTAGTTGATTCAATTTTATTTTTATGTATTGTAATCTCTGAAACCTGCCAATTTGAATTATACAGAATTCCTGAAAATTAAGCTAAATATTTCTTTTAGGATTAAAATTCAACCGGCTGTTGTGCAACCGGCACTAACACTTTGAAAGCAACAGGATTTGAATCTGAATTTTATTTCATCTTGCAAACTTCAATTTCGTATTTGTATTTTACGTTTCGTATATTATTGGACATCAATTTGTAGTGTTAGTCAAGTATTTATAGCATATTATTAGTGAAGTGAGGTATTCATTGCATACGGTACGTCCACAAGTTAATATGATTCTTTACACTTCCATAATTTCTCAGTTATTTTGTAATCCATAAGAAAACTGTTAGTTATACAACTCACAATAATTAAAAAAATAATAAACAAAAGCTATAACATTATAGGACTTCATTTTTTAATAATTAATGGAGCTTTACAATAAGTTTTTAAATAGTCTAGTATATGTTTTGATGTTCATTTTCACTGTGTTTATTTCCCAATTTGGCGTCACAGGTATCAAGCTGTGTCATGTGTAATTGATAACAAAGTACCTAAATAGATGAATAAAACTGGATTTAGGATAGAATTATTGAATAAAGGATTAATTGATTTTTGCAAAAGAGAATTACTTATTTATTATTCCAAATTGCTTATTTATTATGCATAAAAACCTAACCATCACCGATAAGAATCTAAACACCATAGTACCCTACCTTTTTGGAGATATTTTATTATGAAATAAATTGAAAACAACTAAGTTAGTTTTGATGCTTAAATTATTTAAAAGTTTTAAATATAACAGTAATAGTATTATTATATGTCACCTGTGAATAATTAACAATCCACCTTAACCTCAATTATTAGCGATTTATTAAATAAATTGTATTGTCAAATTCATCACAGTCATTGTCAAAGTGAAGCTGAAGGTATTAAGGTAAGGTATTAGCGATTAGCGGTAAAAGTTTGGGCAAGCAGTGTCACTGTCAGTGGCTTTTCATGGTACTACACAATTAAATACAAAGCGCATGCGCCGTTGTTGAATACAAAGCACATGCCCGGTGCTGCTTGCTGGGTCGCTCTACAGTGTCAAGTGTGTCTGTGTCTTGTCCTTGTGTGAGAGTGACAGAGTGTGTGTTTTAAGATTACGTCCTTCATGTCCTACAAGTTAGTTTTCACTTCCATATAAAAACAAAAATTATTTGTTTCAAGGAATTCCGATTTCAAAATTTGTGTTGAGTGTTTGTCGTTTAAGAGACTTCAATTTGTATGCAGTAAAATGTAGCAGCTTTGGGGGCTGCAACTTAATGTATCTGTTAGAAAATTATGCTAGGTTATGTCTTCTTTGCCAGTCAGCTCTTGCTAAAACATTACATTATTTTTAGACTGTTAATTCTGGTTATTACTTTAGATAAATATCTTTATCTGGAAGTTAAAATGGTCTGTAGGTTAGCAAGATGAATTAATGAATCTGTCCATATATTTATGTTGTACTACATATTACAACATTGTTCTCTCCTACTACTGGACAATTCTGTTTTGATTATAATAAAATTGAGTAACGTCAAAATGGCTCACACTCACAGAATCCCTGTTTACGGTATACAACCTCCATGTGCGTTAAGATCTAGGTTGGAGGAGCGACGAACTAGGTTAAAAGCTTTGAAAATGGAAAGAATTCGACGTCCCGAAAAGCCAGATGATTTTGTCTGTTACGACGGAAGTGATGATGATGATGACGAAGATGAATCGGAAAGTGTTCAAAAGCAGATTTTAAACACATCTTACAATTTTGTTGACTATATTAGGAGTCGGGAAGGTAATGTTAGGGAATGTCGAAAGTTCAAACAGGATTTCGGGACGAGGCACATACTGACGCATGATATGTTTAAGGAACGGAATATTACGCTTCCTAACCTGAACAAGGTGTTCTGTTCTCAGTGGTTAAGTAATAGACAAATTGTGTTTGGAACTAAATGTAATAAAGTAAGTATATCTGTGATTTGTTTAGTTATCCTTTAGGTATTTAATTCAAGCATTACAATCATGTACTTGTAGCTATTGTTGCATTTGTTGTAGTTTGTTACATTTTTGTAACTCAAACCAATCTCCATCACAGACAGGCTTTACAGTAGGTTTACGGCAGTGACATTGGAAACGGCATTACGCATACCAAAATGCCGGCGTCGCACTTATAAAGTGTGTAAAAATGATGACAAGCGTGAGAGTGATTTTTGTCGTGACGAGACGAGCGAAGGCGAGTGACTGTCTCCCCACTACTGATTTTGATAGTATGCTTGTCTTATGGTCACATTGTTGTATGGATGGCAAGAGTAACATGAGCCGCTTGTGTTGAACAATCGGCCAGAGATTTGACGGGAGTGTGGCATAAGCCTTACATTGACGGATACCAAGATTGACGTAGCCTACGTTTTGATGGATGTGTTACCACATTTTTTACAGTAAACTCTGGTACTTTACCTCTGTTGAGGCTCATTACACCTATGATCACACCTATGTGAATCACCTATGATTACACCTATAAGCTAGAGAAAAAGCGTTCTCTGGCTGATGAAAACTCTGAATACTGCTCCAGTCAACATCATTAAGAGCAGCCCTAATGAGAGGAAGTTGGTCGGCCCTGATGGTACGATATCAAGCTGTCCAGCACCAGAATCACTCACTTTCTCGGGTACAATTTCTTATGCATGTTCTCTTATGAGACATAAAAACTAATTATTTTATAAATAGGCTAATGAAATATAAATAGGTTAATGAAAATTAACCTATAAAATCAGCCTATATAATTAGCCTATAAAATCATATATATAATCAGCCTATATAATTAGCCTATAAAATCATATTTCCTTCTAAAGCTGGGTTTTGTTTGTGCGTAAATGCCGTCGTCGACCACGACAGTGTGAGGATCTCAGATCGGGTAGATTTCAATTCGTCTAAATAACCTAAAAGATTATGTTCAATTATGTTTTAATGAGGGAGGTTGAGTTTATACTTTTAAATGGCTAAATTTGGATAATATTAGAAATGTTTTGATTCTTGAATAACGAACACAAATAATGAAGAGCTATTTGATAAGCTGCTTTAGCACACTTGAAATTTGGACAATATGAATGTCAACAATGCTTGTCGTCATCGACTGCGGAAGTTTAGGCACAAACGAAAATGCACCTTAAGGGAACCTGCCAAGATATGCCAATTGTCTACAACACAAATTGGATCAACTATGACTCATAATAAATGTAATTCATTTTGTTTTTACCCTTGTTCAATTGACAATTTTGTTTTAATTTCAGTTAATGGTGTACAATGTGGTAACGCGCACACTGGACCAGATTCCGCCTCTAAGTGGCAGTACGACGGAGTCGATTGTTGACGATATGGGCGAGCATAGTGGAATCCATGCACTGCAGATAAATCCCTCCAGAACACTGCTAGCGACAGGGGCTAGTAATTCGCACGACGTGGCTGTGTACCGACTTCCCACCCTGGATCCTGTGTGTGTGGGCGAGGTAAGTGGTTCGGAGGACATCCATAGTGAGATCCAATATGTCGACATTCCTTATGAATGTCCCCGAATTCAACCAATGTTAACAGTGGATTAGAAATCTTACTGTAGGGGAGAAACTTTTCTTTTCAACTCCACTGAAACAAGTGGTCCAATGTAATCTAATTTCTGAAGTATATTTTCAAGTGAAATTCAGTTCACTGAAGGCGGCATCGGCAAAAAATAAGTTTTCGTGATATTTTTAACATGTAATAATGCTGGAAGTTGCCCATTTTTTAAAGTTCCAATAACTTCAGAGCTTCAAGAACCTCATGAAGAAAAAGTGACTTAAGAAACTGAGAAAAAACTGTAAATTTTATTACGATTCATTCTCGATAGTGTTCAGGTGACTCAGGATCATGTTTCCTATTTTCGATAGAGTTCAGATGAATTCAGTTCATGTTTTCCAGGATTTCGTTCATCATCATCATCTGATAATACATAACTCCTACTCCATGCGAATGTAATTGGATAGGGTCTCATAAAAATGTGAACGTTTCAAGGTTGATCCACACTTATGGGACTGTCTGGGACTTATTTATCTAGATCAAGGATTGACATGGGGCGCACATATTGATCACGTTTGTTCCAAGCTGAGCCGAGTGTTATATCTTTTACGCAGATTGAAAGAATATGTACCTCAACATTACCTCAAAATGACCTATTTTGCCTTCTTTCAAGGTACATTTGCATATGGTTTATCATTGTGGGGTTGTGCTACTGATGTACAAAAAATCTTGCTCCTTCAGAAGAAGGCTTTGAGAATTGTTGGTAATGCAGACTACTTAGAACCTTGTAGGCCAATTTTTGTAGAACAGAAAATAATGACAATTTATAGCTTATTTGTATTTTTACTAGCTATGGAAGTGAAAATGAATTTTGACTCTTTCCTACGTAGGGAGAATTTTCACCAGCATAATACAAGGTACAGACAGTGTATTGAAGTACCATATGCCAGGCTGAGGAGAACTCAGATCAGTTCAAGAGTAATTTCTATAAAAATATTCAATAAGCTTCCGTTTTTTGTAAGAGAATTATCTGTTGCTCAGTTTAAACGTCAAATGAGAACACTTTTGACAGAAAATCCGCTTTACTCATTGACTGAATTCCTCAACATGAGCAATGCAACTATTAGTAGCTACTTCTGATCAAATTTGAATTTAGAGTAAATCTTAAATAAGTGTGAACTATTATATATAAACTTTCATGACTTGTATATTTTGATTGCCTATTATGTGATTATTATTGAATGTCTGTTAGATTTATTATCATTGTAAGATTATCATTGTAATGCTTATAAGATTATGACGTTTTCGATTGTATAGTTTTTATACTTAAAGGAATAAAAATCTATTCTATTCTATTCTATTCTATTCTGTGCTGCGGTGCGGTTGCGATCGGTCTGCGTTCGTGTTGGGTCGCGTTCATTCACACATATGTGTGACTTATATGGGGGACTTTGCTGCGTCCGTTTTGTTGCTGTTTTGCTCTGTAATTACGTCATTCCATTGCAATCACTTCATCACTTCAGTCACAGATATGGTCTCCGACGAAGAGGGTGTCATTATAGCGGTTGGTGCGTTTAGTGTATTGCAAGAAGAAGAATAAAGAAAGAGGCGAAAATATCGGGTGCACCAACTGTGGAGAGCAAGAGTTGAAGAGGGAGAATTCCACACTATATTTCCGCGTCTTAAAAGTGTTCAAGTGACATTTTTCAAGTAGGGGAAAGTGGGGCAAAACCGACCAGCTAGTGTTTGAAGTTCAATTAATGAAAATCTGTTGGCAGATTTATCAAAATATGATGTCAATCTCATTCTTTACATATTTCATGATAACTATACATACTCAAATACATTTATTTAATTATAATAAAAACGGTAATAATTTTATAACTTTCTTGTGCAAAATGACGGTTTTGCCCCATGGGTGGGGTAAAACCGACATTAATGGAAATGACATAGAAACACTTGAAATAACCACACAAATCACAAAATTTTATTTAACAAAGTTGTCATGACATAGGAAAATGAAAACAACATGAGATTACTTGAATAGAGGTGCCAAGACATATGAAAAATAGAATAAAAAGGAGACTCAAATGTGATTTTTTTTAAATATTTACACAAATCACAAATGAAGGTGTCATCTTCCTCCTCACTTTTCGAGCAAGGCCCCGGCCTACGATAGGCCTATTGCAACGTCGCAGTGTAGGCCTAGAATCTAATACATGATTGGTGAAAAAGATTTAAAAAAATACCAGCTTATCTTTTTCACCAATCATGTATTAGATTCTAGGCCTACCCTGCGACGTTGCTATATCGTAGGCCGGGGCCTTGTATTAGAGGTGGCTATGGCATTGCTCATGAGCCCATCCTTTGCAGCTCGAGCACTAGATCCAACCCTTTTTTCGTTTAGAAAATGAATAGAGGTTATTGCAAAAAATACTACTCAAGAATCGGCGTTTGCTGAACATTTAATTGAAACTAATCATAATTAATTATATTGATATAAATTCTAATATGAAAATATTAAGCTTTAGTAATGGAAGTAATAAATTGAAAGACGAATTTTATATCTATAAAACTACAAAATCAATTAGGAATTATTTAATAATTATAATTCAATTCGACTTAAATAATTTTGTTCTTTATAAAATCAAAAGTAAATAATTATGATTTAAATTAAATAACTTCAACCAAAAATAATGAATAAGAAATAAATCATATGAACTTATATTATCTAGTATCAACTTGTTTATTTTTACATTTTAATTTGAAAATGGCCAAAGTAGGTCGAAACTAGTTGTTAAAATGTTTCAATGACAAGTTTCATGTTGTTTTTATTAATTTGATTAAAGTAGCCCATAAGGGTGATGAGATTTCATGTGGTAGTGTGTTTATTATGAGATTATGAGTGATTATTAATTTTAGGCTTCTCTATTCATTCATTCCATTACCTATCAAATGCAACATGATAAATCTCATGTTCAAGTTCATAATAATTAAAGGAATAATATTTCTGAATTATTGTCAATTCTTCAATTCACACAGTAATTGTCTAAACAGCACAAAAATTCCAAATAGAATAAACAGAAGATCAAATTGAGAGATAGTAGCCTATTGAGAGCTGCAGGAGATTGATTTGCAAATCACAGGATAGGTCCATCCATTCCCTGCATTCTAGAATAAATTATAATTAGGCTCATAACAGAATCCATGAAGAATTGTATTGAAAGGTGGGTTTTAAAGCAGCTTATAACAGTTTCATTTGAAATTTATCTTTTCACGATATAGTTTTCAATAGTTCAGCCTACTGATAAAATATGCACATTTGCAAACAATGAATAAACAGACAACACTAAACCAGTTTTAATAATTAAGTGGTTATATAATATTACACTGAAGGGAAACTAATCAATTTGCAAGGGGTAAAACCGACTGCAGTCGGTTATGCGCCTCACTAAAATGCCGGTTCTGCCCCACAGCACATGCCAAAATAAAAATGGCCACAACCGATTACAGAACAACTCAAGGTTGATTGTATTTATATGGATTCATTTGAAAAGAAACACTGAATTGAAGATCAAACTTATTGGAATTGTATCCAATAGCACCTAAGACAGGTAAACAATCATATGTGACTGAAAAATCGAACAAATTTTCAGAAAAAACTTTAAGAATTTGTAGAACTCTTATGACTCAGTTCACAGCTGTGAATACAAGCTACATCTGACTCATATTGTGTAGGCTTACTTAGTGAATTTTTTCCCGCATGGTGACAGCACCAGTCAGTCAATTGGTGAGGGGTCGGTTTGACCCAACCAGTCGGTTTTGCCCCACTTTCCCCTATTTTCGTTAGAGTATACCGAAGTTCGAGAACCTTTTGAAAATAATTGAGAATGAATTGACGATTATTATATTCTTAATATACAAGCCAGAACAGCCGGCAGGTGTACACGAAGATGCCCGAGGCACTTCGGAAACAACCGAAGCCGCTTCAACGACCCACAGGGCATGAAGAGCTCTCTGAGAGAGTTCTCAAACGACACTGTCGCAACACCAACGCAGCACGACAACAGCACTGTCCTCTATGTGTGAATGACTGTAGGCTCTAGCCATGCATTTCAAATGGAGAGACCATATTGGCGAAACCATCTGAAATCGCCTGGTCGCAGTCCCATCGCAAACGCAACGCAGTACAATCCCATATGTGTGAATCAACCTTTATGGGTCACAAAATCGGTTGGTGGCTGACCAGCAGGGGTCAGCCACTCCTTCAAACACACAGATATGAGTACCTGGGCACAGTCATACATCAATCAGGCAAACTTCAACTGGAAGTCACACTCAGGATACAAAAAGCAGCCAGAACATATTAGACTAATCCTTGTGCAACTGCATTTTTGGAAAGGAAGAAGTCTCTAGAAATACTAAAATCGGAGGTTATAAGTCCGTTCTGGAGCCTATTTTGATCTATGGCAGCAAGAGTTGGACGCCAACAACCAATGACATAAGCCGAGTGAAAGCCCTCCAAATGAAGTGCTTGAGGAGAATGGTGGGAAAGACCCGACGAGACAGGATAAGGAACACAAGAGTATTATGAAAGATTTGGAAGTCTCACCCATTTCGGATGTAATCCAGAATGGCAACTGGCAGGATGGGCAGACATAGAAAGCATAGGCAGTATTTGGAGTCTAGGCCCTTGGGACGGCGCTCGATTGGAAGATCTAGAGCAACATGGGAGGAGAGGATAGAGTGTACTGCTGCGGGGAGGGGGAAGAGTACGGCTCAGTTGTGGACAGGGACAATTACAGAGGATGGATACGGGACCTTCTCCCAACGCGGCGGTAGCTGCAGAATGGGATAGGGGAAAAAGAAGAAGTTGAAAATATGTTGGTCTGACTGTTTTCGTGATTAATCATTAAATTAATATAGTGGTTTGGAGTACACCCATAGTGAGATTGAACAACTCAACACAATTGCAGATTAAACTTAACAAAATAATCAACAAGAACCAATTCGGTTTCCAGAATGGTAAAATTACATCTGACGCTCTAATAAAATTCATCAATACATTATCTGAGAAAATAAACTCCAATAAGAAAACTATTGCGGCCTTCCTGGATATACGCAGAGCTTTCGATACAATACCTCATAATACTTTGTTCAATAAACTAGAGTCCTATGGTTACAGAGGAGTCTCGCTGAAATTGTTCAAAAGCTATCTGAGTAATAGTACCCAGTCCCTAACCATCATAAATGATCAATCTAGTGTACCGGTAACTGACTTAACTTCTTATGGTCTTCCTCATGGTACTGTACTTTCTCCCATCCTTTTCGTACTCTATGTAAATGACTTTTTAAATTTAAGACTTCTAAACTCAACTGTGATATCCTTTGCAGATGATACTGCAGCTATTTTTCACGGTAATTCATGGAATGAAGTTCATACCATAGCTGAAAATAATATGCTTTTAATTAAGAAGTGGTTGGATAAGAATACCTTATGTTTAAATATTGAAAAAACTAATTACCTACATAACTTTCTCTGCAAATAGAGTAGGGCAGCCTAACGAGAATCAAGATTTGAGACTCCATTCTCAGTGCAATTTAAACTTGGGTAGGCTAATTGTGATTGTCCCACTATTAAAAAAAAGTCAATAATACTAAGTACTTGGGAATCATAATTGATGAAAACCTTGAATGGGATGTTCATATTAGATACATATGTCGAAAAATGAGATATTTATCTTTTAAATTTCACCAAGTTAACAGAATTCTTAATAAGAACCACCTGAAAATGATGTATCATGCTCTAGTCAAGTCAATTCTGCAGTATGGCATAGTTGTTTGGGGAGGCTGTTTCAACTGTCATATTGATGAATTATTTGTAGCACAAAAACTGATAATCAAAACTATATTAAGCAAACCCAGGTTCTATCCAACGGATATGGTTTTTAGTGATTTTGAGATCATGACTATACGTCAATTATACATAAAAACCGTAATTGAGTACTTAATAAAATATAGATCCGATTTTCCTCTCACATTAAACTCTACACTCAATTATTATAATCTGAGGGCCACTGCTAACAAATATGTAACCTATAACACTAATATTGAATGTATAAGGAGGCAGTTAATTTACATAGGTACTAAAATAATAAACCTAATTCCAAATCACTTTCTCATCGACAATAAGATCAGCTGAAAAATCAAACTGGACATACAGTAATTTCTTCTTCCATTTAGATATATGACTCGAGATTTCTGCTCCAGCATTGTTTTTTCATTAGTTTTTTTTCATTTTTCAGTGAACTCGCTTAGCTTTATTTTGTGTACCTATTCCTCTGTTCTCTTCCTTCCCCCCATTTCTCCCTTCCCTTTTTTCCTCATCACTTCTCTCTTCTCTTCTGTGCCTGCCTATTACATAGGAAACCATAGTTGGCTAGGTATCTTCCTCTCTTTTTTTCTCTTCTCCAACTCACCCAACCACAAAGCCCATGGTTTTTTATATTTGTAACATTTTATTTCTTTTGTAATTCATTGTTATTTTGTTTTGTCTTGTTTTGTGTGTTTTTAATAAATTGAAAAAATTGAAACTTGAAAATCTATTGACAACTAGCCGTCAGGCTCGCTTCGCTCGCCATATCCGTCTAGCCAGGGGGCTCCGCCCCCTGGACCCCCGACTGGTTCGTCCAAGAATAAGATCAGCAGGCTCGCTTCGCTCGCCTGCATTTTTCATTTGAGCATTTTTATCATATGTTAGAACAATCCAGTCGGGGGTCCAGACTAAACGTCTGGCTAAACGGATATGGCGAGTGGAGCGAGCCTGACGGCTAGTAATATAATATTCCCAGGATTGAAGTAGCAGTGCCCAATCAATTTTTCCGCGATAAATGCATTTAAATCTTCAACTTGGTGCCAACCTAACAAAGTCAACTCAACTTAATGCCAACCTGAAAAAATTATTAATTAGTTGCCAGTTAACAACTGTTTCGAAGAGGTACTCTATCTAGATTATAGTTCTATAGTAACATATGATATGGAAATTCAATTATAATTAAGAGATTGGGAGAAGAAGAATATACATGCTAAAAGACGAACTTTAAACCCTTAAAAACAACCTTAGAGTTAAAATATTGCCAAAAGATTTCTTAGTGCGCCTCTAAAGAGCCAACTGAACATACCTACCAAATTTGAACGTTTTTTGGTCCGGTAGATTTTTAGTTATGTGAGTGAGTGAGTGAGTGAGTGAGTCAGTCAGTGAGTGAGTGCCATTTCGCTTTTATATATATAGATAATATTAATATGTTTTCCATATCATGCTCTTATGCCCGGTTTCACCAATCTCGCTCAAGACATTCCAACATGGTCAAAACCCCTACGCTTTACAATGAGTGCACTGGATCATAATTATGATTTGTACAGCGATAGCTTCTATGAATAATATTCCAGCGCACACATATAAAGCATATCCGGTTTGACAATGCTCAAATATCTTGAACGAGCTTGTTTGAACTGGACATTGAAGTTTAAAGCTGTATGATTCTCACAAACCAGTGGAAATATAATTCGCACGAGTTCTAATTGGACCACTTTTCCCCATTCAGCCCGGACGAGTATGAATAGAAGTAACATTAATATAGCTTAGTCAAAATATCAATTGAAACTAAGTAATTAATATGTTTATTTGTTTTTCGGTCCTTCTTCAAAATTATTTCTTTAATAAGTGAATCTTTCCTATTTTAGTGATAATAATTTGGAATATTTTTTCGATTTTGAAGCATCTAAATTAAAAAATCTACTTTGTTAACATATTTGTTCATAGTGACAGAATTACAAGACAGCCTATTGCGGACTATGTGTAACCTTGACCAAATTTGGGAGAGGAATAGCACAAGGTTACCTTATTCTTCTCTCCCTATTATATTGGTGATGTACTTATTGTATGAATGAATAATAAGGATATGAATGAATATGTTAGTTACAGATTAATCCGGTATGCTGTTTATAACAGATCATCTGTTGCCCGAACAACATTGCCGAAGTGTGAACACTCCCAAATGTTATTCATTTTCTTGTCGTTGCTCTGTATGTGAACCCTTCCAAAAGAACTGATAATATTCTCTCGAAATTGATGAAACATATATTTGGTTTCTCTACAGGGAGCCCACAGCGACTGGATCTTTGACATGTGCTGGTTGGATGACCAATTCGTGGTGACCGGGTCACGTGACACCAAACTGGCTCTGTGGCGAGTCGATGATGATTCAGGAGGAGATGAAACTTCTGGTATGCATTTCTGTATTCAATGGTATGTCAAGTAAAAATATGTTTACCATCTATTATTGAACGAGCGTCAGTGAGTTCTCGCTTTTGACTTACTGAAGGCCAAAGTCGTTGTCCGTCTGTTTATACATTCTACAATAACTTTTTAGTAAGAATTGATCAATCAGCTTCAAATTTTGTACACGGATTCTTCGAACCTTTGTACAGGTCAAGTTTGTTGGACAACAAAATTAACTCACTCCATCCTCTTTCAGGATATAAATATAACATTGAAAGAGCATAGGAAAAAATGTGTTGTGATTTATCATTCAGTCAGCTGAAGAATTCATTGCATGCAATAATTACAACAGTTTTCCCATTCATTCATAACATCAGCTGAGGCTATTTGTAAGCTATCACACTGACAGACCTTCATGTAATGCACTACACATGATTTCAGCTGGTTAATACCTATACAATATAATTTCAATCAATCAGTCAATAACCTAATATTTTATTCAATTCAACACAATATACAGAAAATAAATCAAAATGCAAAACATCACAATCAAAAAATATTTTTTTAATAAAATACAACTGGCATATGTTCAAATACAACTGAGTTATTTACAAAAAAAACGAAAAAAATGCACCTTTAGAGCCCCCTCTCCCCTTAGCTCCACCACCACCGGTCAGTACTTTTAGTATGTTGTTTAAGAAGCCTTCCCCTACAACTGTTCCAATTTTGGCTTATACATGAATTATTTCCCCTATTTGTCATTTTTTTGTCTTGGTTGCCCGGACTAATGTTTTTTACCTAGTAAACAATGCCTTGAGTATTGGTAGGAGGGAGTTGGTAAACACTCTGTATATTGTAATTTGTACAGTACGGTATTATCACATGAATTAAATCTTATCTAATTTATGATTCGTAGTAGGTAGAATATTATTCCTATTGTAGCATTAATTGATTGAACAGTGGTCTCCATCATTTGTAATAAATGATTGGTGACCTGTTTGTAAAAGTAATTATTTAATCAAACATGTTCAAAAATCTTTAAGGAAGGAATCGAAACAATCAATGACTCATGTGTACTAGCAATCAGTTCAGACATCTCGACTTACTCCTCGCATGATACAACTAATTGAGCAAACATAGAGAAATCAATCATTTCAATTACCACATTAAAACCCTTTGAAACAAAAAGGGGGCGATCGACCAGTTCCCAGACGGGAACACTGTCAAATTGTTGTTGAATAGCATTTGATGGTAGAGCAAAGCAGTTAGTTTTTTTTTATATTATCAACTAAATGTTTTTTTTTGGAATTTGAAAGAAAAACATTTTTTTTAGGAGTCAGATTTATGTTATTTAAAAGAAGAAATTTCTGTGAGATTTAAATGTGAATTTTAACATATTTTGGTTTCATAAAATTAGTTATCCTACATCTATTTTAATACAAAACAATTAAGGAAGGTTATGGAATTTTGAGCATTTAATCAGTTCTAAAAATTAAAAATAAACCTGTTGCCAATGACTGAAAGTTATATGAAAGTTTTTAAAACATGATTCAAGGCATAATTAATTTGAAATTTCTAAAAATTAAAAACAATATGGAAAAATAAATTGTGATTGGAACGATACCGTTATACAGTTGACGTCCATCATAAGTTGCCATGGTCTGAATGAAAAACCAGGGGATGTCCATCCACGGGTTAGCTCGGTCTGTCTCTGGAGATAGGCGATGGAAAAGTGTGTGAAATTATTCAGAAGAAAAGTGGAAAGCTTCTTCCACTAGCTGGCTGGAGGGGAGACTAGAATGCTAGTCCCACTTCTACCTCTCCTCAGCGTTTTTACTCTGTCAGCCAAAACTGTCTGATCAGCTTTTAGTTTTTAAAGTTGAAAATAGTTATTTGTGCAACTAGTGCGCAAAGTGACAGTTTGCTGCACCGAAAGAAACGTTTACGCCCGAGCCGTAGGCGAGGGCGGAATGGTTTCTTGAGTGCAGCAAAGGAACTTTGCGCACGTATTTCAAATTAAGTTTTTCCTACAGTTACCATTGAATATGAAAAGTGGGTAATTATGGGTAAAATTGCCTGAAATCCATCAAATGTTTTTCTGTGTAATTTTATTATTGATAAAAACCTTAATCCTAAAATCCTAAAGTTCTCGTTGTCCTTGGTTATAATATATAATAGTAATAATTAGCGCGTTGTGCTTGGTTGCACCTCTGCTCACTATAGCAGCCACAGCAGTCACTGTTACCAACTTCATTTTGATTTTGCTGCACTGTTGCTTCATATAACCTACTAAGTATTTTGCGTTGCCATGTTGCAAATCTGGAGTGCAGAAAAATTTTTCCCGCACTAGAGCGGAAAAGTGATTCTTTGCGTTCTGTAATCAGTGCAGCAATGGCCACTTTTCAACGTAACTGTAGGAAAAAAATATTTCTCTTCTTAAAGAAGGAACTGATGTTTGGGGGTTTGTCAAACCTTGTGGTTCATGACACTATGATCTTCACATGGATAGCAATTATTTTTTGTATTTTTGCCAGTGCATGATTGATCTTTCTCAAATGAAATAATTACTTGTCTATCTATTGTGTATTTTTGTCTGTGCATGACTTCTCTTTCATAAATGGGATACATTACTCTATTGTATTTTGTATTTATCATTTTGCAGGTAATAGGAGTGATGATGTAATAGTGCGAACACCGTGTTATGCGCGTACGAAAGCGTTGAGTGTTAAAGTGTGTCGGTCTGCGCAGAAGGTGGGTTGATGATTCAGACTGCATTTCTCTGGGTGACGGAGTATGAGCATTTTAAATATATCAGTTTATAATTAATGTTAATATAGAATATTGATAATTCAGTTTAAGCCACCAATTATGACATGGAGAGGAGTTTTCGTTTTATCAAAAATATTTTGGGGTGAAATATTAATCAATTTAATTATCAGAGTAAGGCTAGCTACACACACACACACATTGATTTTTGTTTGTCCGATATTTTGCCGTCCTTATAAATTCTAATAGATTAAACAGATGCTGTCTGTCAAGTTCCGTTTAATTCTATAGAATTCATAAGAACGAAAAATATCGTACAAACAAAAATTGATGTGTGTGGCAGGGCAATCCTTAACAGCTTAAGCCCCGCACACACACACATCGATTTTTATTCGAATGATATTTTGCCGTCCTTATGAATTTTATCAGATTGAACGGAGCTTGAGAATATCTGTTTGAAATCATCTGTTTAATCTATTAGAATTTATGAGGACGGCAAAATATCGGACGAACAAAAGTCGATGTGTGTGTGCGGGGCTTAGGCTGTTTATAGGCGCATTGTTGGATCCAACAGTATGACATCTATCAGCTATCAACTGAATATTCCTGCCTGCTATGATGATTGAAGGCTGGCGCCCTGTAACTCAACTTCAGCAATGCAGATAGGCATTGTATTGACTTGTCTTACACTCCATCCTGGGGTACCCAAGACGTAATCTAAAAAAGGTCCAAAAATGTGATTATATAGTAGCACATATATTAGAGATATATACGCAAGATATGAACAGTTCACATCGAAATATTTAATCACGGTTTGAGCTGTGGTCGAGTGTCATTGTTTAGCTCAGAGCGCAAGCGCTGAACAATTATTTCAAATGGAAATGAAAATCACCACCAGCAAAAGTAAAACTTGCTCGCTGGTGGGAGTCTATCCTAATACTAAATTTAACAATAAAGTGAAAATTAAGCAAAAAAGAAAGAGAAAATAAATCATAAGTATAAAAATAAGTTTGATACATAAATTGATTTCAATTATAATATTTTATGTACTAAATTAAGATATGATAATGTTTGTATAATTTCAAAGTATTATTTTATATTTTTTTCCATTGACTGTATTTTTATTGATTTTTTTCACCTGTCAACACTCCTTAAAATACATAAATTTTATCCAATGCTGACAGTTCATGGTGATAAGACTAGATGTTTCCAGCTCAAATAATATTGAAGTTAAATAGCTTTTTAATCACACAATTTTGTCTTTAATTTCTCGAAAACGTTTGAAAAAAAAACGTTGTGACAATTCCAAGTAATTTCAATGAATGCTCAAGGAATGTTCTTTACTTGAATTGATTGTAACTCATTGCATTTGTGTTGTATTGTTGAAATGTTTGCACTTTGTGGAAATAAATTTGAATTTTGAAAAAATGTACAATTTTGATTTCAGGTTCGAGCTCTGGCCTTCAATAGACCTGGAAGAGAACTGGCTGCTTTGTCTCTGAATGGATTTATACATGTTTGGAATGCTGAAATCTTCAGACAGGTAGGCCAAGTGAATTAATTCAAAAAGTATTTTTTTTTTATTTTATTATTTTACAAAGGCGACTTTCTAGAAGTATTTTAAGCCTAGGTGATGATGATAGGATGAATGATAATGCAATGAAGGTAGAGATATGAATGAATAAAAATTATGGGTTATGCTATCCACTTGAATTGATTTGAGTCCACTTTTCAGTACAGAAGTAAATAAACTAGAAATTTTGAAGTATCTCAAAAGTAAGCTATACTTTATACTTTATTCATTTATACAATAAGTAAATCATCAAAATGATAGGGGGAGAAAAAATAAGGTAACCTTGTGCTATTCCTTTCCCAAGTTTAGATAAGGTTATCTTTTAATAAACTATTTTTTAATAAACCTGTACATGGCAGGAAAAGGCTGAACTTTTTAGGGAACTTTTCCAGGTTTAGAGGCTGTGCTGTAGAATTTTCAGGGGACTGCCATCATTCATTTATTCAGTTACGAGCAATCCAATATGGAGCCCTCGCTCACTCCTACCGTTGATGAAATTTTGTTGTGTACAGTAATTTGTTTTTTTTTTTCAACGGGAAAGAATACAATTGCAGCTGAAATTCACGGCGAGTTGTGTAGAGTCTATGGTGATAACATTATTTCAAGGCTAATTCCTTCTCGTTTTTCCAATCCTGTGTTGAAGGAAGAATAAACATTACGCAACGAACAACGAAGCGGCTCTCCATTCAAGTCAGGTGCCCCAAACCTTAGGGGTAAAAGATGTCCGAAGAAACCGACTGTAGCCTTAAGGTATGTTCAGACGAAGCTATTATACTCTGCAGAGCAACAGAGAAAACGTCAGCAGGGTTTGTGTTCACACCAAAAACATCTTTGGGCCGACAGAGCTTTTTTGCTCTGTTGTCTGTTGCACTCTGAATCTGGTCGAGGGAAGATGTTTGTGGAGTTCTCTTGTCGTTGAATATTAGTTGAATGAGTGGGAAAAAATTATTTCATTGAATTCTAATAATAAGTGGAAAATGTAATTAGAATGTGCCCACAGTCAGCTGGAGTCGGCAAGATAAAAAATAGAATAATCGAAAGAAATCATACACTACTAGGATCATATGAAAACCATTTTCACATCAATAGCATGCCTACCAACTTCCGAATACCTTCGTTCATCTCATCATCTTCTTCACTTCAGGGATTAGGTTTATCAATCAACCTGTTCCGGTAACCTGAGCAATTCCTCATTATCTAATTTTTCATTTTTTCGAGCAAAAACGAGCCAAATTATTAATTTCAATGCGCTGAATCCGAATCTAACATTCTTCTATCTTCATTTTTACGTGATTTAGGTTTTTGATGAGAGATCTCTATTGAAAACGTCCGCTCGGACGCTTGGAGAATATTGCTCACAGAGTGATTCTTGAAAGCATCCGTCTGCGAGCAGAGTTTTATTGGAACGTCGGCTGATGGATACACATATGTCGGTGTGATCACCCGCATTGTTTAAGCCGGTGACAGATTGAAAAAAATCCATCCACAGACTCTTCAGAGCTACAGATTCTGGTGTGAAAATTACATTACGCTTGACAAATTAACTAGCAACTTTCTCCAAATGGGGTAATCAGCCATACACACAACACAACTTGCGGTGAGTTTCAGTCTAACTTTTATTCTTTCTCAATAATTAACGGATGTCACCATGTATTTCTAATCGGCGGTAGAAGTGAGTGGTAGGTCCATATTGGATTGCCCGTAACTGACGAATGAATCATGGCAGCACCATTAAACCTGAAAAGTTCCCTGAAAGTTTCAGCCTTTTCCTGCCATGTACATGTAATTTATAAAACAAAATTATGTAACCTACTTTTCAGATACCCCTCGTTTATAAATAATAGTTATTCTATTTTATTAAAATATATTCTATTATTAGGTTCAATTTTATGTGATCGTTAAAATAAACAATTGTATAGTGAGGTCCACGTTATAATGTCATTGGAGAAAGATAGGAGAACAACGTTTCCGATCCTCTGTCTTGTCAATGCCTTCTTTAAGACGGTAGCTGATATAGGTTTATTGATGTAATCCTGATATATTAAGCGATCAATTTCTGTAAATCCAATTATATCAAGCGAGCAATTTCTGTATATATTTTTATATCTGGCTGTTTATGTTCAACGGATCTCGAAAACGGCTCTAACGATTTTCACGAAATTTGGAACACAGTAGGTTTATGATATAAAAATTCGATTGCACTAGGCCTCATCCTTGGGAAAACTCACTGAACGACATTAAAAGGATAATTCATCCTTTGCTGAAACAGCTGTGGATAGTAAAAAAGTGAGTGAGCGAGTGAGTATGTGAAAAATCAAAATATCACATCCCCGAAATTCATAAGATGACATATAGCCAGCTGTGAAATATAAACACAGTATAATAGAGAAATATATATCTCAATATATATCAATATATATCAATATATATAATATATCAATATATATAAATCTCAATATATATAGAGAATTGTGATCACTGTTTATCAATAAATAAAAATAACGAGCGAAGCTCGGTGCCCCGATATTAATTATCAACTGTTCATTCTGGTTTAAAATAATCAATTATATTTTATTAAGCAAGAAATTCATTTTTTCAATAATTTAATAATGAATCTTCATAATTAAGATGAAATATTTTGTTAATAAATTATTAATTCTACATTGTCAAGACGATCTGGCAACAGAGCAAGCGAGAAAGAGATAGCGCTATCCGCTTTGTTGAATGATAGACATGGATAGCAATAGTATTGTTAATCAAACACTGCCATAATAACGTAGACCTCACTATACTGTTCATATGAAAAGGTACAGCTTTATAGGTAATTCATACATTTATGAATGGGTATGCGTAAATGTATAATGTTCACCTTCTAACTCATAACATTATTTGTAAAAAAACACCACAGTACTTTTCGGGAACTTTTTAATATAAAAGAAATTAAGTAGTCCTGAATATATAATAACATATATATAATAAAAGATGTTATTTTTTGTACATAATCAATTTTTTTATTTTTCTCTTTAATTTTTTTATAATGGCAATATCGAAGGTACACACTAAACAATTTTTTGGCATTCATTTTAAAAATGAATGTGTGATTGTTATTTTAAATCATCAATACCTCCCCGCCCAGCCCTGTATAATTTTTCAAACTCATAACATGTATTTTTCCTTCACCTACTGTCTAAAGTACTTACTTTACTCCCTGAAACCTAATACTAAAGTGTCACTTTTTCGCTCTCGGTAGTAAAAAACAGAAAAACTCCCTAGGGAGTAGAAGTGACTCCATTTAAATAACATGGGGAGCATCTCTATTTTGAAACTTACATTGTAATAGGTTAGAAGGTCTAAGCTCAGATGAGAAAGCATAATAGAGGTGTCTGTCATTGAGTCAACTGAATTCAATACCACAACCAGAAATTTGATTAACTCATGAAATATATGTTTGTATGATAATTATTATATTCTTAATATTAGTAGACGATAAAAATTTATACAATTTTTTGAAATATTTTATTCTATTCAAAATACCAGCCAACAAATATTTTTTCCTACAGTTACGTTGAAAAGTGGTCATTGCTGCACTGATTACAGAACGCAAAGAATCACTTTTCCGCTCTAGTGCGGGAAAAATTTTTCTGCACTCCAGATTTGCAACATGGCAACGCAAAATACTTAGTAGGTTATATGGAGCAACAGTGCAGCAAAATCAAAATGAAGTTGGTAACAGTGACTGGGCTGCTATAGTGAGCAGAGGTGCAACGAAGCATAACGAGCACAGCATTAAGTATATATTATAACCAAGGACAACGAGGACTTTAGGATTTTAGGATTAAGGTTTTTATCAATAATAAAATTACACAGAAAAACATGTGATGCATTTCAGGCAATTTTACCCATAATTACCCACTTTTCATATTCAATGGTAACTGTAGGAAAAACTTAATGTGAAATACGTGCACAAAGTTCCTCTGCTGCACTCAAGAAACCATTCCGCCCTCGCCTACGGCTCGGGCGTAAACGTTTCTTTCGGTGCAGCGAACTGTCACTTTGCGCACTAGTTGCACAAATAACTATTGATCTGCAATTCAAATCTGAACCGCGTGATCTGGAGTCAGCCATTTTTGGTAGCTGCTCAGCTGATATAATTGTTACAACTTTTGCCGATAGATAGCGCAATCGGCAGTGCCAATCAGACGACCGGTTTTTAGGTTTTTAATTTAGGTTATGTTGTTAGGAATCATTGTCACCAATACGTAAGTTATTAGAATGATTTTATTTGCAGTTTCTATAAAAAAATGTAGATGGAGGAAAAATGTTGTGTACCGTACATCACGAGCGAAAAATACTTTTTCTCCCTCAGGAAAATTGCTGCCCTCGGCTTCGCCTCGGGCTTCAAACTTTTTCCCACAGGGAGAAAAAGTCGTACTTTTCACTCTAGATATACAAATAACTATTTCACGACAATAAAAATATTTTGAATGATTGATTCTTCTTCTTCTTCTTCTTCTTCTTCTTCTTCTTCTTCGATGGCGCTACAGCCCAAATCGAGCCCTGGCCTCCTCAATACTGCGCCTCCATCCATCACGATCTCTTGCCTTCATTGTTCAATTCCTGATGCGAAGAAGTTCTGCAGCATCCTTTGAGATGCCATCCACCCATCTCAGTCTTGGCTTTACCACCGGTCTTCTGCCTCCCGGTTGTCCCATATATATTTTTCTGGGAGACCGAGTGTCCGGCATCCGCTCCACATGCCCTGCCCATCTTATCAGTCTGACATATACAGACAGGGGCGGCTCTTTATAAAGTGCAGCTAATTCATTGTTGTTTCTTATTCGCCAGATACCCTCATCACATACAGGTCCGTATATTCTACGCAGCATTTCCCTTTCCCAGCGGTCTAGATTTGCTGCAGCCTTGGATGATAATATCCACACTTCACTTCCATAAGTGACCACTGTGCGTATTATAGTTTTATATATTCTGATCTTTATGCTCCTGTGGACGCTTCTTGACTTGAATATCTGCAGCATAGAGAAGTATGTTTTCTTTCCTGCATTGAGCCGTTTTTGTACTTCTTTCATCTCATCACTGTCATCCGCTATGTTAACTCCCAGGTAGGTGAAGTCATTCACTTTTTCAAAGCTATACTCCCCCACTGAGAAGGTCCTTCTGTTGTGATGACGTCTGCTTTGGTGCATGAACTTGGTTTTTTCACAGTTTATTTTTAGCCCTAGCTCATGAGCTGCCCTTTCCAAGTTTTCAAACATCTCTGTGACTGCCGCTACCGATCTTCCCACTAGGTCAAGGTCATCTGCATACCCTAAGATCTGTTGGGTTTTATTTATTAATGTACCACTTGTGTCAGCCAAAGTCTCCCTTATCTCCCTTTCCAATGCCACGTTGGAGAGCACTGGTGCCATGCCGTCTCCTTGGTTCAGTCCTTGGTTCACCTCAAACTTATTTTGATCAAATTCATACCTATAACAGTCATCGATAAGCTCTATCAACTGCTACAAGTTCCATATCTGTAAAAATTTCAGGAGCTCCATCCCATCAATGCAAAGTCCGATTTTAGATTTTCAATTATCTGGCTTCAGATACAATTTAAACAAAAAAAAAATCAAGTTGCGTAGATTGAGCATGAAAATCTCTACAATTAATGTTCAGTAACAGTTTCACCTAAAATTGAAAATAAGCTTTAAATTCGAGAAAATGTGATTATTCAATTGAAAATTATTGTTGATTCTATTGAATCATTCACTATGAAGAGATAGCAGACCTCATGTCTGTCTCCAGCGTTATTGCCCTGTCACCAGCTGGCTCAAATTTTTGAATAGTAGACTTGAGATGCGCGGGAACACTAGCGTCAGGTGATCAATTTTCATAACGGCAAGGAGTGCGCCACACCAGATTTTTTATAGATGGGGCATATGATGCTCATGTGCCAATCCTCAGGGATAATTTCAGTTTCCCACACGGAGTTTATAAGATGAACCAATTTTGCTGTTAATGAGTTACCTCCATACTTGAGTAATTTCCCTGGAATTCCATCCATCCCTTGGGCTCTGTTACTTTTTATTCTTCCCAAGGCCTTGACAACATCATCAGATGTGGGTGGTTCAATGATTATTTCTTCATCAAGGATTTCTAGTCTCTGGGTCTGACAATTCATTGTGATCTGGGTTGGGACTAAGCAGATTGATTGATTGATTAGCTGCCTTTATTCAAATCCTGGGAGGGCAAAGTTAGGGCGCAGCCGGCCCTCAATGCTGAATGCTGACTGCTAAACGTGAATCTCACTGAAGAGTAAGTCTTTTGTTGAACGATTCATTTCGGTGAGTATTGGTTGAACTATAGGGAGGTCCACGTTATAATGGCAGTGTTTGATTAGCAATGGTATTGCTATCCTTGTCTATCATTCAACAAAGCGGATAGCGCTATCTCTTTCTCGCTTTGCTCTGTTGTCAGATCGTCTTTTTACAATGTAGAATTAATAATTATTAATTAACTAAATATTTCATCTTGATTATGTAAATTCATTATATTATTGAAAAATATAATTTCGTCTTTTAGCAATGTAGAATCAATAATCATTAATTAACTAAATATTTCATCTTAATTATGTAAATTCATTATGATATAATTTAAAAATATAATTTATTGGTTAAAATATAATTGATTATTTTAAACGAGAATGGACAGTTAATATTACATTAATAAACCTGTATCAGCTACTGTCTATAGAAGGCATTGACAAGACAGAGGATCGGTAACGTTGTTCCCCTATCTTTCTCCACTGCCTTCTTTATAACGTAGACCTCACTATAAATGTGAATCTCACTGAAGAGGAAGTCTTTTGTTGAACGAACCATTTCAGTGAGTGTTTTTTGAATTAGGAGCACGGTTTTTAAATGAATACACTTGAAAACACACCACTACCTTCTAACACACTAATCTGATTATCAACTTGACTTTAAACTACACTTGGGGCGGCACAAACACACTGAAAGCGGAGCGGGGCGTTGTGGGGCGTCGTGAACAATATCATGTTAAGTAATGAGATGCAACTTTGGAACAAGCTGGTTTGTTTTTTGGAGCGTCTACAAGCGGAGCGTCAAAGTGCGATTGCCAGTCATAATAATGCTCTTGTTCTACTACATTTTCTACTACATCTAGTACACTAGTATATTCAATGTCTGCCCAAATTGTTCTCCAATGTATATTATTTCATTATTCAAAAAAGAAAACTTATCTATTGCACTTTGAAATCAAAAGTAAGGCTATTCTAATCCATTTCATTCGTATTTCTAAGAAGTTTTTCTATAAAGTGAGAAGTTTTTAGCTCAAAAATTTCTAGTTTCATTCAAAATTTAGACTTTTTGAATAATTATTTAGTTACTGTTCTAGATTTTTTAATTTTAGATTCTAATAGTATCTATTTGATTAAAAATTTGCTTGTTTATCTGAGTATTGAAGAGTGTAAATTGTATTTTGAAAAGTGAAAGTGACTTAACCAACATTTTGATTTGGACAGTATAGTATAAATTGGAAATGGGACAGTTTTGGGCATGAGCCTGTTGTGCCTTTCCTCATGTTAAGTATTTGTACACAATGTAAATAAATAAATAAATAAATTTTGAAAATTCACCAATTCTCTCACCATCTGGTAAATGTTGTGACTAATATCCAATACTTAATTAATTATTAATAAGTAATTAATCTCCCAAAGTGATGTCCGTGCAAACTTAGACAACGCCATTTTCTAGGCCCTTGACGCTCAGACGCTTCCTGTGTGTATCATGAACGCTCTGACCACGCCACGCTCCGCTCCGCCTTCATTGAATGAAAATGAATGAATTTTATTTGCCAAAAACAAAATACAAAAAAGCTTTACAAAAAATAAATATAAGTATATGCTACTGCACTTAAACCAAGATACATACATTTATTTAATTAGATATAATAACGAAATGATATCCTTTATATTATAAATAATAGTTATAAAATGAAGATTTAATTTATGTTCACGTGCATAAGTACAGTAGGTGAGGCAAAAACACCGGCAAAAGGAAGATTTCTTGTGCGCCAGTGTGAGTCGTGAATCAGCTTAATCAGGGATGTAATATATAAACTTGAATCTAGCGTATGAAGTGTTCGAAAATATAATTTATAATATGAAGTTGATTATTGTATAAAACCGATTGGAAATAATTCAAGTTCAGCCATGCCTCTATGGCTCTTTTTCTGTGTTTATTATTTCGGAAATTATTAAGTGGAAATTCACTTTCTAGTATATTTATGAATTTACTGCTAATGTAGTAAAGTTGCCTTCTAAGAAGAGCTGAGTTGGTGTTATATATTTCATATTCTCTTATTGTATTAGGTCTAAGATTATAATTTATGTCATCGGCTAGAGGGAAATTATGCTCGTATTTAAAACTGTAATTTGTTATGCAACTAAGATATAACTGTCGTATAGTTCTAACATCAAATTCACTGAACAAAATCTTACTATTATAAGTTCTACGTTTCTTTAAAATTGTCTTTTTGATGAATTTTTGTACTAGAAAAGGGTTTTTAATATGGGTATCGAAAGTCCCACACCAAACTATTAAACCATATCGCATTAGGGATTCTACTAGTGCCGTATATACCTGTTTGCATTCTGAGAAAGATAGCACATTTTTGAATTCATAAAATTTATAAGATAGGTATTTTAGTCTCTTACATGAATTTTACATAGGAAGTTTACATGGATGTCCCATTTGAGACACTCATCGATCCATATACCAAGATATTTGAGGTTTGATTTCCTATTAATAACAGGGCTGGAACATTTATCAATGTTTGGTTGATTTATTGAAGAACAGTTTGAATGGATTTTTAACTTATATTGATTGTTAGGTTTACCTTTTCTATTTGCTGAAAAAGCTATGTAATTGGTTTTTTTCTACATTTAAACTCAAAGCATTAGAGTCCATCCAATTCTTCACAATATTCATATCTTGCTCTGCTACAATGAAAGTATCATTCCAATTATTTTCTGAAAATATAATAACTGAATCATCAGCAAAAGATGAAACTCTCCCATTTTTTAGCTTAATATTCAGCGAATCATTTACATAAAGAATGAAAAATATTGGTGAAAGTACAGTTCCCTGGGGGAGGCCGTAAGATGACAGTTTCTCTATACTTTTATTGTTATTTATTGTTAAAATTCGGAATCTATCTTCCAAGTAACTTCTTATGAATTTTAATGAATGACCTCTGAAACCATACTTCTCCAATTTGTTGCACATTTTATCATGTGGTATACCATACCACATTATCGAAAGCCTTCGATAAATCCATGAAGACTGCAAGTGGTCTTTTCTTGGAATTTAACATATCTGTTACATTGTTTACAAAATATACTAGTGCATCCTCAGTACTTTTATTAGGTTGGAAACAATATTGGTTTTCATTAATAATGTTATTTTTTGTATGAACTTCATCATTCGTATTTTAAATAATTTTTTAAATATTTTGGCAAGGTTGCTAATTAAGCTTATTGGTCTATAGTTACCTGGATTATTTTTATCACCTTTTTTAAGTATCGGTTTAATGTTTGCTATTTTAAATGAATCAGGAAATACAGCGGTTTCAAAAAATATATTTACAATGTAAGAGAGGGGTTCAGCTATTAGATCTGTTATCTGCTTTAGAGTTCTATTATTAATATTATCAGGACCTGGACAAGAGTTATTTTTCAGAGTTTTTATAGTTTCTATCACCTCCGGTGGATTTACGGGACTGAGAAAAAAGATGCATTCAATTCATTGGTTCTCTTTTATGGAAATTCCGATGTAGTGGTATTTTGTTCAATTTGAGCAGCCAAGTTTTTACCAACTTGCGAAAAATATCTATTTAATTCAGCTGAATCTATTTCTGATTCATCATGTTTATTTTTTGTATCATCAATGATTTCATTTATGTTATTCCATAGTTTACGTTTATCTCTCCTGCATTCCTCTATTTTTGATCGATAATAGTTTGTTTTTGTTTCATCAATTAATCTATTTAATAAATTTTTATATGCTGTAAGATCATGTTTCAGTTTTGTGTTGAAAGGTTCTCTTATTGATCTCTTATATAATTTATCTTTAGTTCTTATTGATTTTATTAGTCCAGAAGTAATCCATGGCTTCAAAGGCTTATATCTGTGTGGTATTTTTATTCCCTGACTAGAATTTTCAATACACTTGACGGTGTTCCAGCATACATTATAAAAGGTTGTAGAGATATTCTTATTCAACCTTTACAATTTATCTTTAATTTGTCCTTGAGATCGAATAAATATCCTAAAAAATGGAAAGCTGCAAGGGCGACACCTGTTCATAAGACTGGTGAAAAGAACATAATCTCGAATTTTCGTCCCATTACTATCCTCAATTCTCCAAGTAAGGTATTTGAATATATTTTATATAGCAAAGTTTTCAACCATGTAAGACCCGCAATTTCCTCATTCCAACATGGTTTTATGCCATCAATTTTTAAGGTATTTTAAAAAGTTCAACGCATTCTGTCCGATAGCTTTTTCAACAGACAATCCAAGGTTGATATTTAATGTTCAAAGATTGGAAGAAAGGAGATCTGTCGGTTCCCTCTTGCTATTATATAAATAATATCCTAAACAATCAAGTATTCATGCCAGAATTTATAAGTATGTTGCAACTTCATGTCCCGTTTAATAGACCAAGACCAAATATTCTGTTTCACATGCCATTTATCAGAACGACTCATCATTGCAATTCTTACATATACAGAACTTATGTTTGTACAATAGAATAAGCCACTGCATTGATCCGTTTGCTGACCGTTTCCAAACCTTTAAGAAATCCTGTGAACTAGCATATCGCTCTATAGCTGACTCATGATTGATAAATAATTATACTAAACTCCCTCATTTCTTTTTTTCTCTCTTCTAAAGCCTTATTTTTCCTCTATTCCCTATTTTATTCTTTATTTTATTTTTCTTATTATCTTTATTTCATTCTTCTTCATTTTCTATTATCATTGGTTTATTTTATTTTTTCATTTCGCCTCTTCTTATCTTATTAGTATTCAAAAATTGTGTTTACAATTTTATTTTATTTTTCATTCTTATTTTGCATCAAATATTATGTATCTAAACTAGTTGATGTCAATAAGGCTCTTCATGGATTTATTCTGTGAGCTTTTGTATGTAAATAAATAAATGAATGAATTATATTTAGCGTTTTTGTTTACAACTCGATAACCATCATAATTGAATAGAGTGGGTTCATAATTTTCAAGCCATGTTTCGGTTAGTACTATTATATCATATATTAATTTGAAATTTTCTAGACAATATACAAAGCTGTCAAAGTTTTTACTCAAACTTCGTATGTTCATGACATAGATATTAAAGTATTTTGTATTAACCCCAGAACCTTCAGGTGTATAGTTAAAATAATCATCAATTTTACATTTGAAAGTTCATTATCATTTTCTAGAAGAGAATGCAATTCCAGTGAACTGTTCATTGTAGATTATAAGATCAATAATAGATACAATTTTATCCGGGTTTTTTTATCCACTCGCCTCCTTGTCGTCAGCTGTTGTTTCCTCTGTGTTATCGGTTGATAACTCCTTCAGTGACTGGATGTTGTGTATACGAATAGTCCGAGAAGCTTCATTTTTCTTGACGAAAATTTTTCCAGTCTTGACTGTGTTTGTAACCTTGAAAACACACTTTTATTATGTGAATACACTCAATAAAAGCAGATGACAGAGAAGAAAAATTTTGAAAATAAGGTGCTTTCAATTTATGTGGAAATTCATCTATTGATCGATATGAAATTCCTTATTTTTTTTGTCATTTATTCACAGAATTTGTCAAGAAAGCTGCCCTCGGCTCAAGAGAATGTATGCATGACTGTACAGGAGGATGGCTCTATTTATGCAATAGGCTGTAGATCCTATACACTGCTTTTGGATACAAGGACCTTGCAATCTATTAAGAAGATACCTGCTAGATATACCGGTTGTGGTAAGTTTTATACCTAATTTTTGAGGATTTATAATTTGATTGATAATTTGATTGAATGGTAAGAGATATTGTGGTATTTCTCCATTATCGAAAGAAAAAGACGTTGATATTGTCAATACCACTATATTTTAGTTTCTTTCAATGATTTGAAAGATTTGAAATATTCCCTTGTTTAGTTAATATTAATTTTTATAACTTGTCTTCTAGCTTTTTTTCTGTTTCATCATCTTTTTCCTTCTAATTTTCCGTTTCCTTCGCGTTTCTTTTCCTCCTCCTGTATTCTACTCTTCCGCCTCCTCTAAAACGTATTTTGTGCTCAAAGGAGTTTCAGGGCGAGGCTATATTAAGGGATTTTCAGACGGCATTTTTAGAGTCGGCAGGGCAGAAAGCTCTCTGAGTGGCTGATAGGGTTGACGCCTAATATGGTATCGCCCTTTAAGAGAGGAGAACGGCTGCATGGTGTACATTGTGTACAAAAGTGGAAGCTGCAGGCTTGAAATATTTCAGGTATTTGACTCAAAATGTCCTACTTTAAGCAGCTGACTGCAATAGGAAAGTCTGTTACGGAACACTGCTTGGATTATTCGAAGCAGGGTTGCCATATTCACTCTTGCATCATCTATAAATCTGTTCATTGGCTTTCAGCATAGCCACCTCTAAAGGTGCGTACAGACTGTAGCTCTGCTCCGCAACCGAACGTCACTCCAGCAGAGCGATTGATGATCGACCGGCGAGCAACAGTGGTTCGACTGGGGAACGCAAGAAGATCTAACATCTTTCGTAATCGTAACGTTCATGATGGGTGCGTGGGCAGTGCGACTGTGGTTCGATGGTGGTACGAGGGCGGTACGAGGGAGGAGCGTGCTCGGTGTGGGTTGGAAGCACGAATATGTGTACGCAGCTTAATACCACCTGTATTAGAGGTGGCTATGCTTTCAGACACTGCATTTTTAAAGCGTTCAGCATACATTTTGTGAAAAACGCTTACCATGCAGTGGCTCTCCCTACTTTAAAACTTCTCAGAGGCCAAAATACAACATTCTTCCGAGTTCTTTTGACAATTATTGTAAAATATAATTAAAATTATTTCTGAGCAGCTATCTCGCTTCCACCACCCACTTATCTTTTTAAACAAAAAATTCTCCAGCAAGTCGTAAATTTTATGTTTTCTGCTCGAAATGCCTCGAAATTGACGAACATAATCATTAATTAAGAAATGAATGATCAGATAAGAATTATCTAGACTCCAATAGGCAATAAACATTTCCACCGTTATTTTGGTTGAGAAATCTTGATTTTTATGTCATTTCATAATTCTGAGAGAAGTAATATTCAAAAGAGAAACATATTTTTGCGATTCTTTCTAATTTTATCAAACAATTTCATTTACTTTTTAATCCTTTCTAGCACTACTGGATTATCAAAGTCGCAATTTTACACAATTTGGCAACGCTGTTATTGTTTAAAATGAAGGGTCAAGTCTCAACTTATTCCATACAGACTATGCTTCGGATAGACACGTCTAGTAGTCGGTCCCGGCTGCCTCAAAAACAGTCGTTAGGTCTTATCAGAGGCCCTGAAATTGATCTGGTGCGACCTGAAAACTCTGACACCAAACCTGAGCCAACCAGGTCACTCAATATTATTTGAATTTCCATCTATCTGTTTTCCCTGTTGTCAATATTTGCAGTAGCAGTAGTCTTCGGGGTGATCTACAGCATTTAATTTGGATTTTCGTTTAATAATAATTATCAATATTATTGAACAAGCGTTAGCGAAGTTCTCACTTTTGACTGTCAGACATACAGACTTTATGCGCCGACACTTGATTTCAGCTGAATAATACCATAGAGAAACGATAGCATAAGTAGATATCCCATGGTATAGGGCGATTATGTCGCAACTTTTACTGTTATCTCATGCTGATAGTTCACGTAGTTCTTTCTCATGCAGCTGTGTGACGCTGGTAGTCTCTCAAATAGTGCGTTCATACACTCTCACCCCAACAAAACAGTAAAAATTGACAATAATCGACAGTAATCGGCAAAAGATAACAGTAAAAGTTGCGACAAAATTCCCTATTCCATGGGATATCTATTCACGCTATTGTTTCTCTATGACAATACACAACAATTATTTATAAGTTATATATTAACTCGCTTCCGTTAACAGTTGTCAGTTGTTATGACAATTTTTTTGTTCAAAATGTTGAAATGTGAGTAGAATCTACTATTAGTAACACTAACACTTGATTATTCAATGTATTAATTCATTTCATTTTTTGTGTAATTCATTAGTACCTTCAAATTCTGAGATCATTGAAACGGTTTGAGATATCGATATTGAGGTTTCGCCATTAATTTTCCTTTGAAATTCTGCATCGAAATCAAGCATCATATGACCATTTTTCCATTTGAAAAAATGTAGTTGGATTCAAAATGAAGCTGGATTCGAATTGAAGTTGGATCCAAGATAGCGGACAAAAGTTTTGAAGCGACAGAACGTTTTTTTTTCAATTGGAATAGGATTCCCATAGAACCCACTACTGTAATATCATACTTTTAAAATATATATTTAGCTGTTTCCATAATAATTATTGTCACCAACTCTGTATAATTACAAGTTTCAAACCTCAGAGATCATGAGCGAGTTATTCAACCCAGGGGGTCTCTAGTTGTTATTTATTTATGATTTACAATCAACTTGAGGACAAAGAAAAGGACAACAGTCCAAAACTTCTTTTCATCCCAATTTCATAAAATAAATTGTCCAAATAAAGGGTATGTGCGACTTTTCAATTCTTCACTAATTTCCACATCGAAACAAAATACAAACACTTGAAACAATTAATTTTGAATTTAGAAAAATTAAGATGCGAATTGATAACAAAATTTCTTCTACTTAGCACTCAAAACTGTAAATTGAATATTAATTTGAAATATTTTGTTCCGAAAATTAAAACAATCTTCTCCACTAGAAGCACAGCTCTGTTATTGCTCTATAGTATATTATTATCCAGATTATAAATATTATGACTGCTATTCTAATAATTATTGTATTAGATCGGGGAATATTAAATTGGAAGACTGTGATTTCAATAAATGCACCAAGAAATTAAATCATTAGTTGTGATTTTACATTTATCGGGTTCTTTTCCATTGTCTTTTCAGGTATACGATCGTGTAGCTTCCAAGGCAGTATACTGACCATCGGCACTGGTGTGGGAATGGTTATGTTCTATGATCTCAGAGCTCAGAAATATCTAGAGTCCAGCATTAACTCCAGTCGAACGGTCATTCTCAAAACTTCCAGAGGTCATGTGGTTAGTTCGGTGAGTGAATATATTAATTAAATAAATTATCATTACCGTACTTTTCGTACAGCTGATAAGTTGATGTTGTTGTAATTATTCATATTGAGTATAAATACTAAGAAATTGTCAAAAACCATAGATTTTATTACAAGTAGAAAGACTGGTTTCGGTTGTTACACCATTCTCTGATAAACTCTGTTTAACAACAACCAAAACCGGTATTTTTACTTTTAATAAAATATGTGGTTTTTGACAATTTCTTAGTCTTTTTTTTTTAATTTTCACTATATTTGTATCCGGCCAAGCCATACGAATCCAGTTATGGAGTTACAGGTTAGAGAATCAGAATGATAAATGAAATGAACAAATTGAAGAACAAAAAATTCTGAAGACAAAGACATCTGTTCAAGATGGTATGAATATTACCAACACTTGTTGAATGAGGAATTCCCAAGAGAGCCAGAAGTAGAGCAACCAAGGACAGAGGGACCTATAAATGAAATCACTGAAGCAGAGGTAAGAAGAGCTATCTCAAAAATGAAAAATCATAGAGCAACTGGACCAGATGATATACCGGCTGAGCTCTGGAAATTTCTCAGCTCTGATGGAGGGAGAGTGGCAAGGACTTTGACTTTGAAGCATTTATCAAAGTTCTTGTTGTGCTCAGAGCCATGGGTGGGGATGGGTAGTGAAGTATTATTTTCAAAGGAAGCCCTGTGATTGTTGATGGAGGTTTAGGGCAGTGGTGGTTTCACCTATGTAAAAGGCAGGACAGACAGAAGTAAAACCTGCCCTATCACTGATCCTTCCATTTCCTTTACCAGTCCTATCACCAACTACACCCATCAAATCCATCAATCCAGTAATTGCATCTCCAAAAATTGCATCTACCTCCTTTCCTGCAACTTCTGTCCTGCCTTTTACATATTGTGATGAATCTTTCAAATAGATCTCATGAGAAGAGAGAAAAAATTGTGATTACCTTTTAAAATGAAAGAATTTGCTAAAGGAATAGTTAGCGACCGAGCGATAAAGCTTACTTATCAATAACTGTATATTTGATAAGAGTACCGTTCTGTACCGAATATTTTCTAGGAAAATTATTCAATAAAATTATAATTATTTTGCAAATAAAGCACAAATTATTTATGAATCGCTCACTGATTTTGAGGTTACACTTTGTTTACTATCGATCGGATGTTTTTAAAACAGTTTCGAACGCAGCTGACTGATTCAAAGTATTGTCAAATGTCACGCTGGCTTCACGTAAGATATAATACCATCTCTAAAAATTATAAAACTATCAATAAAGGATCAAGAATTTCAAATAAAAAAATAAAATGTATGTGTTATCGTTGAAATTACTTATTATTTAAGAAATTATATTATATGTCAGGTCTTATTGTAACTAAATAGGTCATAGCATGAAATTATATTATTGATAAAATGGCAGAAATTAATTATAACAGTCTCAAACCTAACAAAAATTGTATAAGAATATTAATTTATTAATGATTTAATTCAACTGAACCACATGGAAATTAAATCTCTTTGGCAGGTCTAAGCCAATCACAGTGCATCGAAATAGCACCAAGAAGGTGATCGTTTGAAAGCAACACATGTTAATCTATTATCAGACACCAACCCTGCCTTATCATTTACGCTAGCACATGTACATTGTATGAGAGGAACTATGTCTATAAGATTAAGCAGTTTTAAGAATTACACAAATTGAATTATTATTGTAATTAAAGAATTATATTCTACTGCCTGCCATTGACGTCACATCTACGTCACAAGCGTTCTACCAATGGCAAATTTTTATGCAAATTATTACATCGAGATTCTGAGAAGAAAGGTCTAGCCAAGAAGCTTAGAGAAAAGACAGCACTTCCCTTTTGAAATCCTCTCCGTGCAGATCTCTTTTTATAGTTACCAAGACCTATTTGTGAAAATTTCTTGTTCGATTTTAAATGTTCTATTTGTGAGCCGATATTTTAGGCCAATTTATTTGTTATTTGTAAATTTCTGTTTTCATCAATCGATAAATTAGAAGTTTAAAGTAAATTATCCCTTAATTAATTCGGTGAAGGAGATATCAAATCAAAATTCCCCACATGCTGAAACCGAAGCCTGGATTGCCGCCGATCAAACGATTTTTGATCTAAAGAAGAAAACCACGACCGCCAAGGAAATTCACGTGAGTTATAAGTTTTAAAAGGGGCCCCAATCTACGCTTTGAAAATATTTCAGTGCAGAAAAGTATAAAATTTTCTTCGTTAAATTATTGGCCACGCCGACAAGCGCTTTAGCATTTAAGAGTCTAGAATTTATTCATATTAAATTTATAAGAATTTGTAGTTGATTAACTATCCTCCGCTGCCTGAACCACGACCCCGAGCAATTTTAAAATATTTTTTATAATTCATTTTTTCACTAAGGAAACGACCAGGTCAATCCAAGTCTGTCGGACAACGAGGACATCTCACCCGATTGTTCGCCGCCATCCGCATCCATCACCGCAGCCGCCGATTTCCATCCCAATGTACTGGATGATTTATCTTCGACACAGGTGGAGGAGAGCTGCATCCTAGTGGAAGATCCGTCGGCAGCCCAAGAGCCGGAGGACGAAACATCGGGAGAGCATACGGACGACGACGCCCCCGAGACAGGAACTCCCATTTCTCATACCGTTGCTCGGATGAAGAACCAGCGGATGACCGTTAGATGTACACCCGATCCCGCCATGGATATGGACACCCTCCTGAAAGCAATAACCAAGATGAATGAGAAAACAAATGAAGCAATAAACAACTTAAAAGAAGACAACAAACGAACAAAGGAAGAATTAAAGGAAGACAACAAACAAATAAAAGAAGCATCGAAGAAAACAAATGAAGCTATAAACAATCTAAATGAAAAAAGCGACCAAACAAAGGAAGAATTAAAAAAGGAAGTTCAAGAAGCAAAGAAGGTAAATGAACAGGGTTTAGAGAAGTTGAGTCAGCGGATGGATGGAGCATTCCGTGACACAGATAAAACCATCAAAAAATTAGCTGAGTGTCTGGATAAATCAATTTTAGAAACAAATAACCGATTGGATAGGATATCTGAAGATATGCATATGGGAAAAATCAGCGTCGAAGTCAGCATTAAGAAACATATACATGTGGAGAAGGATACAATAAAGGTGGTTAAAGTCAAACAAGCAAGCGAACATAACACATGTATGGAAAACCAACCCACCGAGAATGTCAAGACTGGAGTCGCGCCGCACCCCGCCGAACGCCGAGAGGAACCAGTCGACATCACCCGCCAGGCCGAGGACGACATCCATCGGGTAGAGGGACAGCCCGTATCACCGCCCGCAGAATGCCAAGAGGAGCCGGACGACACCACCCACCAAGCTGAGGACATCATCCATGGCATAGAGGGGCCAGCCGTACCACCGCGCGCCGGACACCAGGAGTCCAAGGACGTTGCCGACCACGTTGAAGAGCAGCCCGGACCGCCGACCGCCCGCATCACCGTCCATCCACCGAAGACAGCATCTACAACAGATAAACCCAGCACTCATGAAGATAGTTCGCCAGACAATAGAAATAAAACAAAAATTCACAACAAATCAAAATCACAACCAAAACTGAAAACCCATGAATCAAAACAACAAACAAGACGTCAAAGAAGAAAATCATCTAATAGAATTCATCTACACCGCCGGCATGTTAGGCTGAAGTTGAATATCAGATTTTTCACCGCCATGCAAGAGAGAAGAAAATCATCAAGAAGGGCCTACAACCACCGCAGTCATGTCCGGTTAAAATCAAATAGACTGAACACCACCATGCAGAAAAGAAAAAGATTATTTGAAAAAACCCACAGACACCACCGGCATGTAAGGTTTAAAAATATCAAACTGCATGTTACCGGCCGACCAAGAGGAAATGAGTTTGTAGGAAATGATCTACACCATCGGCACATTCGTTTTAAGCCGAGTTTAGTAAAACGGATAGTTGCAAATTGGAACAGAAACTTTGAAACAAATCAGAAATCAAATTTAGATGGGGGCTTGAGAGAGAAATAATTTTTGAATTAACTGGAATCTACGTTGTAAATTACACAAATTATCAAACACTTCATAATCACAGCCTACACATCGAATCACATCTTTGCATACTAGCATCTTTTACTGCAGCCTAATCAACATAACCTTAACTTCGCCGTATCTCAGCTAATAAGGAAATATTATTAATCCACATCAAATGAAGAAATTGAAATCAACTTTAAGTCAAGAAAACAAAACTGAAAACAACTTTAAAAATTACCAACCTAATCAAGCCATCCGCCTCATGTCACAGTCACCACAGGAAAAATCGCCTAGTACAATCCGCACAACTGAAAAACAGAAACAAGAATTGTATTATCAACGGAGAATAATCGTAAATTAGAAATAACAAGAAGTTAGTAGTGAATAGGAGGAAAGAAAATAAACAAAGTTTATTTGAAAAATACGTCAATCTAACCTTGAAATACAGAATCGATCAAGAAATCTATTCAGAACCAAAGCCTGTTTGATAATTTTCTTCGTCACACCAACCAATGTGTGCGAAATCACAGAGTCAATGTATAGGAATCAAAGCAATATCGTTATTCAATTAATGTAACCTATTATTTAATGTGAAATTATAAGAAAAAACGCAACCAAAAATATATATTTATGTTAACTTGCACGAAATGCGCATGTTTTATGTCATATGAATGTATCTCTAAAAAACTCCAAAGAAAATGAAATTCTTACCTTCAAATGTGAAATTTATTACTGTTGCATCAAAAGATCATGAATTGAAATTCAAATTGATAAATATAATCTTAAAGACTTAATATTTGTAACCAACATTGATAAAAATCAAGAAAGCCATTTCAAGTGTAACCCTGTTTGTACGCAACGTACTAAGCGCAGATAAGAAATTGCTCGAGTCAAACGGTAGACGATTGTCAAGTCACCGAAGTAAAATCACACTCTCACCCAATTTATGTAAAAGCCAAACCAAAGAGTCGAAACTTGTAATAACCATGAAAAAATGATGAAAATCTATATTTGTTGCAAATACTGTTCAAATCTTAAGAAGTAATATGTGAAATCTTGTATATTTGTTATAGTTATGGGTCTGCTCATAAGCCACCCGTGAATGGAAGTTGTGGAGTTGTTTTAATGAAGGATCCAAAGAGACCTCATTAATTATTGTATTTCGATTGTATCCAATGAAAGGAACAATCAATTATTTATTTTCTTGTAGCCAAAAGTGCACGATATATTGTTTTTAGTGTTAAGTGTTGAGTTTTCGTAGAAGTAAGGAGATGAAATAGTGTATTCATCACAATATCGGATTTTTCAAATAGTCATTGTTTCGACTCGTCTCCCAATTACCTATTTAAAATATCCTGGGGGCTTTTGTGTGATGAATCTTTCAAATAGATCTCATGAGAAGAGAGAAAAAATTGTGATTACCTTTTAAAATGAAAGAATTTGCTAAAGGAATAGTTAGCGACCGAGCGATAAAGCTTACTTATCAATAACTGTATATTTGATAAGAGTACCGTTCTGTACCGAATATTTTCTAGGAAAATTATTCAATAAAATTATAATTATTTTGCAAATAAAGCACAAATTATTTATGAATCGCTCACTGATTTTGAGGTTACACTTTGTTTACTATCGATCAGATGTTTTTAAAACAGTTTCGAACGCAGCTGACTGATTCAAAGTATTGTCAAATGTCACGCTGGCTTCACGTAAGATATAATACCATCTCTAAAAATTATAAAACTATCAATAAAGGATCAAGAATTTCAAATAAAAAAATAAAATGTATGTGTTATCGTTGAAATTACTTATTATTTAAGAAATTATATTATATGTCAGGTCTTATTGTAACTAAATAGGTCATAGCATGAAATTATATTATTGATAAAATGGCAGAAATTAATTATAACAGTCTCAAACCTAACAAAAATTGTATAAGAATATTAATTTATTAATGATTTAATTCAACTGAACCACATGGAAATTAAATCTCTTTGGCAGGTCTAAGCCAATCACAGTGCATCGAAATAGCACCAAGAAGGTGATCGTTTGAAAGCAACACATGTTAATCTATTATCAGACACCAACCCTGCCTTATCATTTACGCTAGCACATGTACATTGTATGAGAGGAACTATGTCTATAAGATTAAGCAGTTTTAAGAATTACACAAATTGAATTATTATTGTAATTAAAGAATTATATTCTACTGCCTGCCATTGACGTCACGTCTACGTCACAAGCGTTCTACCAATGGCAAATTTTTATGCAAATTATTACATCGAGATTCTGAGAAGAAAGGTCTAGCCAAGAAGCTGAGAGAAAAGACAGCACTTCCCTTTTGAAATCCTCTCCGTGCAGATCTCTTTTTATAGTTACCAAGACCTATTTGTGAAAATTCTTGTTCGATTTTAAATGTTCTATTTGTGAGCCGATATTTTAGGCCAATTTATTTGTTATTTGTAAATTTCTGTTTTCATCAATCGATAAATTAGAAGTTTAAAGTAAATTATCCCTTAATTAATTCGGTGAAGGAGATATCAAATCAAAATTCCCCACGTGCTGAAACCGAAGCCTGGATTGCCGCCGATCAAACGATTTTTGATCTAAAGAAGAAAACCACGACCGCCAAGGAAATTCACGTGAGTTATAAGTTTTAAAAGGGGCCCCAATCTACGCTTTGAAAATATTTCAGTGCAGAAAAGTATAAAATTTTCTTCGTTAAATTATTGGCCACGCCGACAAGCGCTTTAGCATTTAAGAGTCTAGAATTTATTCATATTAAATTTATAAGAATTTGTAGTTGATTAACTATCCTCCGCTGCCTGAACCACGACCCCGAGCAATTTTAAAATATTTTTTATAATTCATTTTTTCATTATTTTTTCAAAACTGTTCAACTTTATCAATTGTAAAATTCTGTCGAATCACGCATGGTATCATGCAAGTACAAGAACATTTTTAACTCCTTTTGTTAATGCTAAATTATTATCAACCTGTAAATCAAATTCTGAACCTGCACTGTATGATTACATATTTTATTGTAATATATTTCAGTTTTGTTAATTCGCTTTCTGAGTTCGATTATTTCTTAAGCCTGTCAATTATTGTGTCTGATACGTTCTATATCATCAAGAACCGATCGAATACGATCATTGGAATAATTGAATTAAGCTGGATATTGGAACAGGTCTAAGTGGATGTAGCGAGTGGGGTCAGATCGAGATATTTATTCTTTGTCCTTACCTGCTCATATATCGGCTTTTATCTGTTACCTACCTCGACTTGGGAGCGAACGCATCAATTGTACAGCAGTGGCAACCGTAGATCATATAAATTCCTACATTAGAGCTTAAAACCCGACAAGACTCTGTTCTCGAAGTATATTCTGAACGATATTTGGTTCAAATACCGTATTTCAATCCTTCAGAACTTATTAGAGACACAGTCCCGTAAATTATCTACATCGGGATTTTTGCTCGACCTGTATGATTTTGTATGCTCATTCTTCACAGGTAATAATTTTAAGGTATCCGTATTCAGTGTTTAGCGATCGCTACACTGCTTATAAAAATTTCATCATTATACAATTTGTCATTAGAGGAATCAAGGGTGAGCGAGCGTTTAGGCCTCCCGCGATTCCGACAATTGTATTGAGTCTTGTAGTGAGTCAATCAGTCTGGTGTTCACTCAGCGTCCACGCACGCAATTACAAAATTTATAGCCGCTACACCATTGACTCAGTACAAGATTCACTCTACATGTGTGAAGCCATCAAATACCGCTCCACATGATTTGCCGGCCCAACGTGAGGCATTTAGATTCAGCACTACATGATTTGGCAAATCTCTCTACATATGTGAGGCGAGTAAAATACCGCACCACAATATGTGAAACCACCACTGCCCTAAACCTCCGGATTAACAATCACAGGGCTTCCTTTAAAAATAATACTTCCCTACCCATCCCACCCCATGGCTCTGAGCACAACAAGAACTTTGATAAATGCTTCAAAGTCAAAGTCCTTGCCACTCTCCCTCCCACAGCCCCCTCCATAGATGTCAAGACGAAAGAATTGGCTTTTATTTGGGTGCTTGGAGCTGCTTCCAGTCCTGGTCTTAACAGACAGCAATAGTACCATAACTATCTACTCCACACCAACTGTCCAATTAAATTGAAATAAATTCCATCATATATAAGAAATTTCACAGCTATCAAATATATAATAAATTTTCAATAAAAATGAAAATTGAAATAGAAATAAAAATAAATTTAATTCCAATTCAATTCTATAATTCAATTTTCTAATTTTATTCTACTTCATTTCGGATTTCTAATTTTAAATCTCCTCTTTTCTATCAATTCATAATCTACACCTTTCCTTATCCATAACCCACTCAAATTTGAAATCTCCCGCTTGAAATAACCCATCATGGCCCACCAACTGATCCCATAGTGCTCCTTCAATCAGTGCGCCTCCATTCGTTTGTGCTCTATGGTCTGCACAAGGTTTCTACCGCGTCTCTGTGGTCACGACCGTTAGAATGTTCAAATCTCATCACTCAAAGGGGGCCCAGCTCCCCGAAAATTCTCGTTTAAATTTAAGTTTTTAAGTGTTTATATTTCTATTACAAAACTTTAACGTGTTTTCTGTTAAGTGCTAGAGTGTATATATATATATATATATATATATATATTATATATATATATATATAATATATATATATATATATATATAATATATATATATATAATAAGATGGAAGAATAATTGTAGAGGAAGATTTTGTAGAGGATAGATGATTATTATTGCTAGTCTGCAATAAAAAATGTGACAGAGTGTAGTGAATGTAGTAACAATATATATACATCATATGTTGCAGAACTTTAACGATGACGATGTGATGGAAAACCTGCATCCCCAGGCGAAGCAGGTGCCAGCTATATACACGCACTGCTACGATGCCTCGGGGACAAGACTGTTCTGTGCCGGCGGACCTCTGCCCGCCAATATGGAGGGCAACTATGCCGGCTTGTGGCAATAGTACACACTCTTTTCCTATACAATATACAAGGTTTTCTATGGAAGCGTGAACAAAATTGAAAAACGTTGGTTCTTATGGCAGAGCTCATACTTAGGCCGACTTTTTTCTCAATTGGAGTTGGAGTCTGTGTGTACACTCACATGCTATTCCATTCCTGGATAAGTTGTCATGTGTGAACTGTCCCTTATAAGAACATAGATGCTATATCCGGTACATGGCGGATTACAAGTAGAGACGATTTTTGGTAATAATCAACTTATCCAAGATTTGGACTGTAATATGAAGGGTTTCTTTCAATAAGATCTGTAAATTGCTGGCAAACATTTTAAAAAGGGTTGAAACGGAATTTATCAATATTTTTTACTCATTATTATTTTATATTACGTGACGTTTGTATATAATGAGAGTGTTTTTCTTTGGAATATTCAACTTATCTGGTCTCTCCTTCCAAGTTTCTCATTGTTATAGTGGCAGAATTTTTGTCAGAAATTGCGAAAAAATACTAATATCTAGGATTTTGCAATAATTTTCAGTAAAACTTTGTTGACTACTCTTCATCATTGGACTTTTATGAGTAAAATCTGTGAATCATTGGCAGGAATTGTGAAAAATGCATGTTGAACAACACTTTGAAAAATGATATTTTTCAATGATTTATCAGTATTTTGTTATATTTTTAAATTTTTTGGTGTTATTCATCTTATGGAACGTTTTTATGAGTAAAATCTGTGAATTATTGGCAGGAATTGTGAAAAATGCATGTTGAACAACACTTTGAAAAATGATATTTTTCAATGATTTATCAGTATTTTGTTATATTTTTAAATTTTTTGGTGTTATTCATCTTAATTCAATTCTTCTTGCACAGTAATATTGGAGGTTCATTATTGATATAACTGCAATTGAAATCAAAAATTGTAAAAATGCATGTTTCAATGGAATTTTTCAAATTTACACCAGAATTTGACTACATTACATGGTTTTTCGGCACAGTATTCTCTTCTTCTATAATATAGTAAAAGATGCTTTGGATTATCTGTTCGTTCATCACCACACCTGATCCACCTAACTGATTTAGGTATTTGAAATTTTGCACAAAGATTCTGAATTAACTTATGATGGTTATAGGTATTTTATTTTTAATTTATTAATTCAACTTATTCTTGATAATTAGAATGAGATTTTTGCTGCTTCTAAACACAGACCTTAAAGCTTCATACATATATAAGCACAAAAGACAAACACCAACACACTAAGGCCCAATTGAGTGGCGGTGGCTTGACGCTGTCTTTTTGCCACTTTCACGCCAATTCTATATAAGTAACTAAAACAAATGCGAACTCGATTGGCGTTTCGCTACGCTACTTCTGTTTGCATTGGACCATATGTTTATATAAACATGCAAAAAGTAATGTCCGTTCCATCGCGACTTGTGTGTGCATTGGTATAATAATATTTGATTGCAACAGAACTGCTCGTAGTTCAAATCTCAATCCAGTCAAAACTTTTTGCTCTTAATTTTCAACTGACAAATACATTTCATTTCAATTGACAACTTTTTAGATGTGGAGAAAAGTTGAAAATTCAATTTATGCTTAGTTTTAAGGTTGTCGTTGATAGCATCCACATTCATTCTAGTTGTATTTCTCGATTCAATATAAAATGTAGAGTGTAAAATTGCCCAGTATTTCATATTTTCATATTATCATTATCTAAAATAATCAAAACATTTCGAATAGTATGAGCATATTGCCATTCAAAAGCGAAAACCTCACCTTTCCTTTCACTTTTTAACGCAATTAAAGAGTTATGTTCATCTAGTAGGCAAGACAAATTGAAATATGGCCGACCTGAGGAACTCCCAAATGAAGAATACTTTTATGACTCAGATTGGACAATCATCCATGAACAGATCATTTATATAGGTCCAAAAATAATTAATAAATTTCCTACAGATCTCATTGAATTTCCATATACCAAAACTGTCCCAAATAACATAAAAGATTGGATTTGCCAGAATTTATATTTGAATTCGAATATTTTGTATTTTTTTTTTTTTTGTTTCGTATAAGAATTACGATTTGCCAGAATTTTTATTTGAATATTTTTGTGATTTTTTTCTCGTATAAGAATATTACGATTTGCCAGAATTCTTATTTCAATTTAAATATTTTGTTATTTTTTCATATACGAATTACGGGTTTCCCTCATCCTATTTCCCATGTAATGTTTTCTATTTTTATTTTTTTTTGTATTTTTTTTTCAATTCTTCGTTTTATTATTTTCTATTCTGTTTATATAGGCCATTTGCTTCTGTGCTAACTCAATTGAAATCAAGTTAAGCGTAAGATAATCGTATCTCCTACTCCCACTGGCGAACAAGAGTCATCTTATGACAGTGGTTTTTTCACTTCCTATTATTAAATTCGAGTTGAATATTGTATTGTCATGCTGAACTTTGTTTGATTTCTGTATATGTATTTATGAGTGTGAAATAAATTTTAATTTGAAGAATAACAAGATACTATTCATCAAAAAGCTAGTAATGTAGCTTCAGAATCAACTTAAGAAGCGTCTCTCTCTTGTACTAATTCAATAATAATTAAATTCAGTTTGCAAGAACTTGTAACTCTGAACGCCTGACCGTTCTCAATGTGCACACCCTAGAACGTTTGCAGTGAGCTTGGAAACAATGAGGTTCAATAATGCATCTATTCGTGTTTTTCTCATAGCGTTGCCGAGTATGAGTTACATTTGCTCGTAGTTTATTACTGTATAATGTCTTCTTACTTTATTAAGTAAATTTTTGAGAATACCATTTTCGTCTTTTCTCAAGTTGATACTTTGCAATGTTCAACTATCAGTAAAAAAGTCAAGACTTCAGCTTCCAGGTAACCTAAAAATTTATCGACTGGAAGCTGAAGTCTCAATCTACATACATAATTCAAGTATGCAATTTTGAATGACACATCGTAGTATTCAAAGCAATGTTTTCCAATTTATCTTTGCGCTCTGCTGGATAGAAAAGTGTACCATTGGTACTTGAAAGATTTTTCACAAATTTGCGGTCTGCCAATGTGTGAAATAACAGTGAACAATGAAAGAGCTAACAGTATTTGTTGTAAATAGTTGTAAAATAAAGATTCTTCTGTAGAGAGATTGAATATTGATGTTGTGGAACTTTTCCAAAACGTGGAATTTTGACAAGATTTAAAGTCTCATCAATTTTGTAGATAGCATTTAGAATAAGTACTTAGTTGGTATTCTGAAGTGCTGTGGAATTAATTTTATTTTTTAAACTTTTAGACAACTATATTAAGCATTCAATATCATTGATGATTATTATCAGATACCCGTATATTATGATCAAAGAATAATAATTGTTCACTAATAATTTATTCAATGAAGTGAGCTTTCATGGGATAATAGGAAGAAGTCGTATTATCCCTAAGAGGTCTCCCCCCCCTTTTAGGATTCCCAAAATGAATAATTTTAAATGAATTAATTAAAACCCTTATAATTCTCCCCAGAATTATAATTTTAACCTCCATAATCTCAATATTTATGTATATTCAAGTCAACTACCAGCATTCTTCATAAATATATTTATTGGCTATATTCATTAAAAGGAACTGTTGTAGGCTTTAAGCCTACTGTTGTTCCTTCACCAATCATCCACAGTTGAGAATGATACAATCTATCAATATACAAGTAAATAAATGAATAATGTCCCAATATTGAGCATGGATGAGTATTTTTCATATTCTCAAATTTGGAACTTATTTTTTATTTATTCATATAGCTTTTATCGGCAGACGGATCCTTTTGGATGTTCTGCCTTGCCGTAGAACCCAATGTCATTTCCTAATTTGGAACTAAATTTCAATTTGAAATCTAATGAGGTCTGAAAAAACTTTTTTCAACAATTCTTATTGAAAATGATCAATGATTGAAATATTTATTAACAACTTGATCATACATTCAAATTATTGTTTATAGTCCAATTAGTAATAGAGTTTTGTGTTGTGGAATTTTCATTTATTCATTTATTGTACAAAACACTATACTCATAATAATGTATAAATTATGTAAAAAATATGTATAATTTATTATGAACATGGAGGAAAAATATTAGGCTGGTGCCCGGTTGCAGAGTCGTCATATAAAGTTAAAATCAGGCATTCAACTTATTTATGAAGCCATAACTCCACTTTTCGTTGCACAGATGTCAAAGTAAACTAGAGCTCCCATAAAACTAAAAAACGCCCAATTAAACACATGATTTCGTTGCACAGTCGTTAGAAAGAGCTTATTTTTTATGTATCTTAGCTAAAAACGGTCAGTTAAGTTATGGGCCCGAAATCGTGCTGTTGAATCCAATATCTACTCCCGCCATATGCATTTTAGAGGTTGTGATAGCTTTTTTTTGAAAGATGTTTACAAAAACCATCTGTATATAAGTAAGTTATTTTTTCTCTCCCTTCTTCTTCTTCTGGTTCCTTCTCCTATCGGAGGTTGGAAATCATCACGGCAATTTTCACTTTATTGATTGCAGCCTTGAACAGTTCCCTTGAGTTGCAGCCATACCATTCTCTTAAATTACGCAGCCAGGATATCCTTCTTCTTCCCACACTCCTCTTTCCCCTCTTTATCTTTTTTTAATTTGCTTATAACCTCCAAATCGCTAAATATGGTGACAAATCTTGCCAAAAGCCAAGAGTCGCCATATTGTTTATCAATTTTATGTTAGGTCTTTTAGGACTGTTCACAGTGATGTTGATTAGAACTTTGCCCGATGCCCAGACATTGGTTGGATAGAAGCATGTACGGAAAAAAGTGAAGAGAGCTGCAGTGTGACTTATGTGTGATGCTAATTCGAGATAAATAGCTAAATGGGCTTCGGCAAACGACTGTGCAACGACCAACCAATTATGTCAGTGATTTTAAACTATAGGAGTATTCACAATGCTGGAGTTAGCTGGCTAAGTCGAGCTATTCGCTATTTCCAGCTATTTGCTTTAAGTCTGTGTTAACTCAATGCTTGAAAAAATTAACAGACGAGATAGCAGATAGCGCTGGTCAGAGTCCGCTAACTCTAGCTATCTCTGTTGAAACAGCAGCCATATGTTTATAATCTTACTTTTTCAAACTAACTTCAAGTTACACAAATTATCCGCTTGGATCGCTACTGCAGTTAGCTAATAGCAGATGGTTTTAGATGGGGCGTTCACAATCCAGAGTTATCAAATAGCACTTTAGCTGGCTAAAACCAACGTTAGTAGACAGAAGGTTGATCACTCATCTATAGTATTTTAGTTGAAATGCAATTGGAGTGGGGGAAATGCAGTCGTGACGTAGGCTGTAGTACAGAGTAGGCAGAATATCGCATTCTTGAGAATCATACGGTGACGTATAGTCAAATTATATAACACAAACATTTTCTGACATGCAAGATTTCTGTTTCTGCTTTACAATAATTATCAAAACATTTGAATAATACAAGTATTTTGCCATATAAAAGCAAAAACCCTACCTCCTAACCTTCCCTTTCAAATCCTCAAGGTTTCTTCATCTTCTAGGTCGTGTTTATATTTTGTAGTTTGGCTATACATCAGCTTGTGAATTTCAGGGATGAGATATTTTGATTCTCGTAGAACATGTGCTCGATACCAGCATATGTTCAGTGCATTTATATGAATGAAATTCTTCGGATTTATTGGGATCGGTTTATCGGATTATTGCAATGCATTGGTTTATCAAGATTTTTTTATGGGTTAATCTGAAATTATAATAGTATAACGTTGTCTACTAACGCTTTTCCATTTCCAGCTTATTATCTTTTTCGTGTCACGTTTTTAGATTCTTGAAAAACTTTCAACTTAACTTTATTCATACAAGTTGAATGAACTTGAAGTATTTAACAACATCATTAGAATCAGTGATTCAATCGATATGGAGAATTTTTAAGTTCTAGGTCAATCTTGAGGGGATTAAACGACGATGTATTTGAAGATACAGTGAATAAACTGTATGCTCAGTGTGGTTACTCTATCACTTTTTTACTACACGTGACGTCACGCTGGCGTTTTCCCCACCACTTCGAATCTTTCACCTGTGAGTGATCAACCTTCTGTCTACTAACGTTGGGCTAAAACAACATTGTGAATACCCCTCATGTCTCACATAGCTATGTTTGATTTTATGTAACGACTCTGAAACCGGGCATGAGCCTGTACTATTTCTCTCCAAAAATGTTGATAAAATATTAATGTTGTCCAAAATATTATTAGGCTATGAAATCACCGTAAACTGTCAGGATTGGTTGAATGGGATACATTGATGCTAACACAATTATTTATAAGGAATGCTGTCAGATTGATAAATATCACTAAAGCTCTTTGCATGATAATGCAAAGAAAGTGGAGGACAAATAAAAATTTGTCCAGCAATTTTGACATTACTTATTTAAAAAAAAGTTTTTTTTTCAGTATAAGTTGGTGTTTATTTTATTATGTTAGAGTCAGATTTCTTGTTTCTTTTTTATATTAGCACTGCCAAACAAATTTCCTGCTTTTCAATGAATATTCTGCAGGGCAAAAAAATATTATCATTGCTTCTTATGGGGGTGTTCATATAATCAACATTGACCAACTTTGACTTTCTGATAGTATACAATCTATGTTACTTCAACCAGAGAACAGAGAATACAACGGTATTGTTCACACATAGGTCATCTTTAAACACAATAAATTGTATATCTCTTTTCTGTATAGGGCTACTTTTAATAAAAATAGAAAGAAAAATAAAAATCTCGGTACCCTTTTTGAATTATTTAATCACAACATCAATAAATTGTAGTTTGTAGTCGTCTTATGTGTAAACACTCCCATAAGAAGTACTGTTATATGTATTCTATGTCTTGACAAAGTTGCCTTGCGTCATCACTTCCATTAGAATCGATAATTATTTTTCCATCTGTAGACAGACTTCCATAAGAATTGATGGTAACCGTCTTTGACTAACATAACAGAATTTCACTGGAAATCAGGCTTTTACACTTGTTGTATTATAATAATTATTATATTTTTTTCTAAAAAAGAATTAGATTTTGTTTTTTATTTATAAAAGGATTTTTCAAAAGTCTTGTAGTCTTGAAGAAGTTAAGTACTTATAAAATTATTTACAAGTGCATTATTAAAGGCATGCAATAGGAAAATTTTAATTTATTCTGTAATGATAGGTAATCTATTGTGTTCCAAATGAATATTCAATACATGAATGTCGAATTCAATTAATATTGAACTAAGATTAGTTTATTGATGATTAAATAATTTTATTTATATTTATAAGTTGTGTTGTTATTGAAAACCAGTTGTCCATTTTTAGTGTAACTCATTTGATAATTGTAGGCCTAAAGTGGGAGAGAAATTACTTTTAACACGGCTCTTTCTCGAAGATGGAGAGGTCCGATGCTCTATCCTCCACTAATCACTCCCACTACCTAGCAGCATTCTCCTTCTTTTGTGTCTGTGTAAGAGAGCTTTGCAACGCGACGCACCAACACTCCCCTTCCAGCAATTGCTGGCAATGCTCCAAGTCATATACTGGTCAGCAGGTATAATATTGTTTTCATCACAAGAGCATAAAGCAAAATGACACGGCGCATCCAATTGTGCGCAGGATGTCTGTCTGTGTCTACGCTACAAACTGTGGAGGGAGAAATGAGTTTCTCCTCTTCATGTTAAAAGTAATATATCTCAGACTTCGTTGCTCATAGGTACTAGTAGTTCTGTGAACAGTAGACCTCACGCAGTTTTCTCATCCACAAGTATCTGGTGTCACCCTGTTCACCGGCTTCTCCAGACATCTGTGTAATGCATGCAATGAATAATCCACTTGTCTGCTTATCCTATACTATTAAACAAGCAATTTCTATTCAGATGTTTTTATGATATATAATATAATGTCGGGGCACCGAGCTTCGCTCGTTATTTATTTATTGATAAACAGAACACAATAATTCTTTAAAATGATTGGGGAAGGACTAACAGGCGAAACGGTTTCATCTTGAATTATTCACTACTAGCCGTCAGGCTAGCTTCGCTCGCCATATCCGTCTAGCCTGGATCGTCCAAAAATGAGATCAGCGGGATCGCTTCGCTCGCCTGCATGCGGAGCCTCTCAGCGGAGCCTCTGTACCGAATTTGAACGTATTATGTCAATTTGATCTCGGAAAACACCTGTTACTATATCGGCGTATTTTTGGCGAACGAAATTCTTGCACCTCAGCTAAACCTGTGTACTGAATTTTTTTAATATATTTCCATCAATTATGGAAAAAGGTGAGGAAACGCAGAAAATCTGAGAAAACTCTAATTTTAGGCGTATCTTTGGCGTTATCACTTAATGCCAACCTGACAAAATTTTTACTTTCCTTGCCCTATTACCATAGGTAAGGAAAGTATTGCTTTCCGAAAAAAATTAAGGTACCCAAATTTCTATACCAAGGTCCCCTGAGTCCAAAAAAGTGGTTTTTGGGTATTGGTCTGTATGTGTGTGTGTATGAGTGTATGTGCGTCTGTGTACACGATATCTCATCTCCCAATTAACGGAATGACTTGAAATTTGGAACTTAAGGTCCTTACACTATAAGGATCCGACACGAACAATTTCGATCGAATGCGATTCAAGATGGCGGCTAAAATGGCGAAAATGTTGTCAAAAACAGGGTTTTTCGCGATTTTCTCGAAAATGGCTTCAACGATTTTGATCAAATTTATACCTAAAATAGTCATTGATAAGCTATATCAACTGCCACGAGTCCCATATCTGTAAAAATTTCAGGAGCTCCGCCCCATCTATGCAAAGTTTGATTTTATATTCTCAATTATCAGGCTTCAGATACAATTTAAACAAACAATTTTGAGTGGAATAGATTGAACATGAGAATCTCTACAATTAATGTTCAGTAACATTTTCACCTAAAATTAAAAATAAGCTTGAAATTTGAGAAAATGTAATTATTCAATTATTGCAAACTACTGTTGGCAACTGTTGATTCTATTAAATCATTCACTATGAAGAGATAGCAGATCTCGTGTGTATCCAGCGTTATTGATCTGTCACCAGCTGGCTCAGATCTTTGACTTGAGATGCGCGTTTACACGCGTCAGGTGATCAATTTTCATAACGGCAAGGAAAGTTGTGTGAGTGCGCCACAACAGATTTTTTAATTTAGTTACCAGAACAACTGTTTCGAAGAGGTACTCTCTCTAGATTATAGTTCTATATCAACATATGGTATGGACATTTCAATTATTATTTTAAGATATTGGAATAAGAAGAATATACATGCCTAAAAGACGAACTTTAAACCCTTAAAAACCACCCTTAGAGTTAAAATATTGCCAAAAGATTTCTTAGTGCGCCTCTAAAGGGCCAACTGAACATACCTATCAAATTTGAATGTTTTTGGTCTGGTAGATTTTCAGTTCTGCGAGTGAGTGAGTGCGAGTGAATCAATCAGTCAGTCAGTGAGTGAGTGCCATTTCGCTTTTATATATATAGATAGAAGATAGATAAATAGTTCAAAAATCTGGGGTGGCGCACTCACACAACTTTCCTTGCTGCTATGAAAATTGATCACCTGACACTAGTGTTCACGCGCATCTCAAGTGTACTTATAAACAAAGTTCTGAGCCAGCTGTTGACAGGGCAATAACGCTGGAGACATACGAGGTCTGCTATCTCTTCATAGTGAATCATTTAATAGAATCAACAGTTGTCAATAGTTTGTAATTATTATTGGATAATCACATTTTCTCGAATTTTGTGCTTATTTTCGATTTTAGGTGGAAATGCTACTGAACATTAATTGTAGAGATTTCCATGCTCAATCTTCCCCACTCGAAATTTTTCGTTTAAATTGTATCTGAAGCCTGATAATTATTGGGAATCTAAAATCAAACTTTGCAGTGATGGGGTGGAGCTCCTGGAATTTTTACAGATATTGGGACTATTATTATTATGATTAACAATCTCTCTGGGCGTATTTTTGTGCTCTACAATCTGAGATCAGGTAGAGCGCTATATCTCATATAGATTTCCAGGTACACCTGACAACAATACTCCTTGTATTGTGAAAAACACCTAATTTTCAGCTTCAACCATCATCACCAACTACATAGTCTTCACATTGATATTTCGCACAATGACATAAGTTCATAAGATTATGTTCTATGAGAATCACCCGTTTGATGCATTTCATTTCAGTATTTCCTAGTGGAGAGGCGCGCTTAAGGACACCTCAAGGATCAAAATTCTCTTACACAAAAATATTAGCATAATGATGATTGGCAGCTACATATTTGAATCTAAGATAATAATATTGTATATTGTTTTCAGAGTACATTTTTCTTTGTGTGAATAAATTATTGTTAAATTTGATGATTTTTTATAAGTCGTCAAAACAGTTGTTCCACAGATGTAATATCTTGACTATGACTGTGTTCTTTTTATAAACTGCTCTACCTATGCACGAGAAGGAGGTTACAAAGTCCATTTCTCAAGGATGAGGTGGACCCCCCATTTGTTTTCCAGGAAAAAGACTCATGCCAGTTGATAGAGTTGATAGCATATAAAGTCTGTCTGTCTGACAGTTTGTTTGACAACTGCCAAATAATTGACCATTTAAACATTTAAAATTCAAACATTTAAACATCTAAACATTTAAACATTAAGAGAAATGCCAAACCGTAGACTTGAATCTTAGACCTCACTTCGCTCGGTCAATTATTCTACATACTTTACATATTTTATTTATATATTTATATTATTTATTTATATTTTTTACAAAGAAACACTGATTGGCATAGAAAAACTAAAGATACTCCTTGTACTATTTCTCTCCCAAATTCAGATAACAGTTTTAAAGTCCAAAATAGGGTTATGATTTCACTTTACTAAAATTTAGTCCATTTTCACTCAAAAACAACGAAAACTAAGATTTTTAAATTTTTACGGCTGAAAAAATTATGTTCTGAGTGTTGAAAAGTGAAACAAAGAGCGTGCTCAAACCTTCGAGCTAATAAAATTGCTAGGTGCAATCAATAATCAATAAAACCCTGGAAAGGGACAAAATTGATGAAGTGTCATCCAATAAATTGTATTTTCAGTGTTGAAGTATGCACCATGCTCTGCTGAGTGCTTTGTTAGAACTGAAAATCAACGCTTGCTCCCCCATTCCGCTTACCGGCACTTTACAATCAAAATCGAATTTATCACTTTGTAACTGAGTGACAGAGAGAGTGTGTATGTGAGAGAGAGAGAGATTGAGTTAGAGTGGAGAGAGAGGGAAGTAGTGAGCACTTAGTAGCACTTCAGAGGCTCCAGAGTTGAAAGCGATCTATTATATTATTTGGTTCGCCGTCCTCTCACTACACAAGTGATCATACTTCATTACCTTCCATCATGACACCCTGTATACTCTACTCAAGAGGAGGGTCTCTGTATTAATGGTGTATGGTGGGGGTCACTGAGATCACTAGTTAAAAATTGAATATTGAAAATCGAATCATAATTAACTAATTTTTTTCTCATGTACTTTCAATGTTATTTGTTATTTCCTGAAAAAGGAGGAAGGAGTGAGTCAATTTTGTTGTCCAACTTACTTGACCTGTAGAGAGGTTCGAAAAATACGTGTTCGAAATTTGAAGCTGATTGATTAATTCATTCTAGAGTTATTGTTGAACATACAAACAGACGGACGACTTTGGCCTTCATTCTAGGTGCTTTATAAGTCTTAGGCCTGGTTGTACAGAAGCCGGTTGAATTTTAACCTTGGTTAACTTCACGAGAACCAATCAGAGAAGGCTTTTTTGATGGGTTCTCGTGGAATTAATCATGGTTAAATTTGATGATTTTTTATAAGTCGTCAAAACAGCTGTTCTACAGATGAAATATCTTGACTATGACTGTGTTCTTTTTATAAACTGCTCTACCTATGCACGAGAAGGAGGTTACAAAGTCCATTTCTCAAGGATGAGGTGGACCCCCCCATTTGTTTTCCAGGAAAAAGACTCATGCCAGTTGATAGAGTTGATAGCATATAAAGTCTGTCTGTCTGACAGTTTGTTTGACAACTGCCAAATAATTGACCATTTAAACATTTATACATTTGAACATTTAGGCTAAACATTTAAACACATAAACATTTAAACATCCAAACATTTAAACATTAAGAGAAATGCCAAACCGTAGACTTGAATCTTAGACCTCACTTCGCTCGGTCAATTATTCTACATACTTTACATATTATGTTCTGAGTGTTGAAAAGTGAAACAAAGAGCGTGCTCAAAGCTTCGAGCTAATAAAATTGCTAGGTGCAATCAATAATCAATAAAACCCTGGAAAGGGACAAAATTGATGAAGTGTCATCCAATAAATTGTATTTTCAGTGTTGAAGTATGCATCATGCTCTGCTGAGTGCTTTGTTAGAACTGAAAATCAACGCTTGCTCCCCCATTCCGCTTACCGGCACTTTACAATCAAAATCGAATTTATCACTTTGTAACTGAGTGACAGAGAGAGTGTGTATGTGAGAGAGAGAGATTGAGTTAGAGTGGAGAGAGAGGGAAGTAGTGAGCACTTAGTAGCACTTCAGAGGCTCCAGAGTTGAAAGCGATCTATTATATTATTTGGTTCGCCGTCCTCTCACTACACAAGTGATCATACTTCATTACCTTCCATCATGACACCCTGAATACTCTACTCAAGAGGAGGGTCTCTGTATTAATGGTGTATGGTGGGGGTCACTGAGATCACTAGTTAAAAATTGAATATTGAAAATCGAATCATAATTAACTAATTTTTTTCTCATGTACTTTCAATGTTATTTGTTATATCCTGAAAAAGGAGGAAGGAGTGAGTCAATTTTGTTGTCCAACTTACTCGACCTGTAGAGAGGTTCGAAAAATACGTGTTCGAAATTTGAAGCTGATTAATTCATTCTAGAGTTATTGTTGAACATACAAACAGATGGACGACTTTGGCCTTCATTCTAGGTGCTTTATAAGTCTTAGGCCTGGTTGTACAGAAGCCGGTTGAATTTTAACCTTGGTTAACTTCACGAGAACCAATCAGAGAAGGCTTTTTTGATGGGTTCTCGTGGAATTAATCATGGTTACTATTTAACCGGCTTTTGTGCAACCGGCACTTGAAATTAGGTGTTTTCTATTCCAATGTTATGATTCTCCCCAAGTTTTTTCCTGGATATGCCACTGCCTTTAGTAAGTCAAAAGTGAGAGCTCTTTAACGCGGTTTAATGACCCCCTGGGTTGAAGAAGTCGCTCACGAACTGTTGTACTGTTATCTAAGAGAACCGCAACTTTCAATTATACAGAAAACCGCAACTTTCAATTATACAGAGTTGGTGAAAATTATGAAAACAGTTGAAAAGGCCTATTTCTTTTTCAAGAATAATTTGACAGTAGGTTTCATTGAGGAACCTATTCGAAATTGTCGCTTCATCAAACATCTTTGTTCCTCATATGAATCCAAATTAATTCTTTGAATGAGAAGGTGGTCTTATGATACATGATTTCGATACAGAGTTCCAAAAGAAAATGGATGGTGAAAACCGCACATTGATAACTCAACCCGTATCAGGTAGTTGATGTAAAAGTTGTAGACTACGAGATTGTATCCAGCTGAAATCATGTGACAACGCATGAAGGTCTGTCTGTAAATAAATAAATAATAAATAAATAAAATTTTATTGTCGAAAAGGCTTTACAGCATAGACAACGTCAATATATAACATAACGATAAGTTCAAGTCACACACTTCTACAGTAGTATATACACAATGATCATGAAATGATGGTTAATATTGTAAAATAGAACAAATAAATAGACTATTATTATAATATTAACAAATAGAATAACAACAACAATAAATACATTTGAACGTTTCTACTATAGTATCACAGTTGAGTGATGATGATGAAAGCTTCCAAAAAGCCTCAGCTGATTTTATGAATGAATGGATAATATCCATTAAAAACTGTTGTAATTTCATGAAATGAATTCCACAACGGTTAAGTTTTAATCGAGATTAATTTCTACGAGAACCAATCAGAGAAGCCGTCTTTTGAGAAAAGCCTTCTCTGATTGGTTCTCGTGGAATTAACCACGGCTAAAATTAAAATTCAACCGGCTTTTCTGCAACCGGGCCTAAATGTTGAATAACTACAAATGTTTCTCTTGTGTACTTTCAATGTTATTTGTTATATCCTGAAAGAGGAAAAAAGAGTGAGTCAATTATGTTGTCCAACCAACTTGACCTGTAAAAAGGTTCGAAGAATACGTGTTCAAAATTTGAAGCTGATTGATCAATTATTTCTAAAGTTATTGTAGAACATACAAATAGACAGACAACGACTTTGAGCTCTGGTAAGTCAAAAGTGAGAACTCGCAAGCTCTGTTTTAAAGATACGCTGGCAGTTCACTCTCACTATAATATTGTATATTGTGAGGCTCATGTATATATAGTATTGTATTTTCTGTGGACAGTAGACAAGCGTTGGCAGATCATTGAGCTACCCTATTTAGTAGAAAGTAGCAGTAATTGGTCGAATAATTACCTTGAAGATAAGCCTCACATCCTTCCGAAGGACTTTCACTTCAATCATACATTTTTGTTCTGCTCTGATCCTTTGCAGGATAGAAGTAGTGACAGGATACGCTTGTCGTCGAAATTGCTCGATGGATCTTTGAAGGATACAGGATAAAGGATACAGGATAATCAGGCCAAAGGTCACGTGACTTGAGAGGGGAAGGAACTACTGCAACTACCCTAAGCTCACTGCTCTTTCTTCTTTTGCTCCCTCTTACTTTTCTTCTACTTTATCTTTTTCTTCTTTTCCATCCTCCTTTTCGTTATTTCACTATCTTTTCCGTCCTCCACCTCTTCCTATTCCTCCTCCTCATACTCCTCATCATCACCTCCTCCTCCTCCTCTTACCGCCCCTCCTCCTCCTCCTCCTCCTCTTCTTCCTCCTACTCCTCCTACACCTTGTCCTCGCCAGCGCATTGTTTTTTCCATGATACTCCCACTACACCACATATCACTCAATTTGTCTGCTATCTCTCTTCTTTCTCTATCTCTCTCTCTCTCACTCTCTCTCTCTCCCTTCTTATTTCCTCTGCTTTGATACAGTTTCAGTCGAAAAGGAAACAATTAAAGTGACTGCTCAAGCAGATGATGAGAGTTGCTGCCTGAATCGATTTGGAGCTTGAGTTTCGTGAGAGGTAGACTAAAGAGAGAAGAAGAGAGAAAGAGAGAGAGAGAGAGAGTGATTGATCAGATTAGAGTTCTTTATTTATCGAACGAGCGTTAACGAGTTCTCACTTTTGACTTACCAGAGAGCAAAGTCGTTGTCCGTCTGTTTATATGTTCTACAATAGCTTCAGAAAGAATTGACCAGCCTCAAATTTTGAACACGTATTCTTCGAACCTTTACACAGGTCAAGTTCGTTGGACAACAAAATAATTGACTCACTTCTTCGAACTTTTTCAGGATATAACAAAGATTTCATTGGAAATGCATGAAAAAATTGTTGTGATTTATCATTTAGTCAACTGAAGCATTCATTGCTTGCAATTATAACAGCTTTCCCATTCATTCATGACATCAGCTGAGGCTATTTGGGAGCTATCACACAGACAGAAGACCTTCATGTATTGACGCATGATTTCAGCTGGTTAATTGACCGAGCGAAAGTGAGGTCTAAGATTCAAGTCAACGGTTTTGCATTTCTCTTTATGTTTATATGTTTGTTTATTTTCGTTTATATTTATGTTTTTATGTTCCGCATTTACAGCGAAACGCAGCAATAGATTTTCATGAAATTTGACAGATATGCTCCTTTTTGAATTTCGCGTCGACGTAAACATTCGGTTTTTGAAATTTTGCATTTCAAGGATCATACAAAAGAAGAAGGAGACCCCTTTGAACGCCAATATCACCGTAAAAATCAGACTTTAAAATTATTCATCATAAATCAGCTGTCTAGTGGACTATAATACTATCCGTTCAAAAACATCGAACATCTTGAAAATGTATCTTTCCATCAACGTTAGTATAGACAGTTGACTATAATCAGGACCTCCTAAATACCGGACCTGAGCATACAACAGGATGGCCGCCAAAGTTGGTAGACTAACTTACTGCCATCAGCTAGGTTCCAGCTCTCTCTAATAACTTATTACTCTTCAAAATCATTTTTAAGAGTTTGAATAAGGTTTAGTGTAATTAATTTAATCTAAATAATATAATTAAGGTTTATTAAAAATGTAATTATTTGATAGGGTAACTGGACTTTATTTATTCTCATGCACATCGCATTCAAATCCATTCTCATGCACGTGAATTCACATGCACATAACTTATAAAATTATCGTTATTTTATTCCAGCTTCTCAATTTTCGCGACTTTGCTTGCTTGGGCAACTGATTATTATTCTTCATGTTGCAGTAATTGTTCAGGAATATATTGCCCAATACCTCTACACACGATTTAATTATGTTGTAAGAGAGCTGATTTGGAAAAAATGTAGGAAAGGCACCATCACATAGTATAAGAACCATCTCCACACAAGAACTTGTCTTCTTTAAAAAGGTCTGATGCTCTAAAATGATTGATACACACAGCCGAACTGTTAGCAAGTGACTTTATAATCTTTCCTATGATACACCTTGTCCACTTTTTCCTCAGCTTTGGGAAAAGTAAATATTGTAACTAAGGGTGTTTTTCTATAATATAGTTCGATTTACACCCAGGGACACAACAATTTCTAGGCATGTTCAATCAAAACTGTTCATAGGCCTACTCATTGTAGCATGTTGTTGTATAAAGCTGAATGTTGAATTAGGGATGATAAAAAAATCTACGGTTGAATATCATAAAAGTACTAGCTGGCCCGGCGAACTTCGTACCGCCAAATAGTGAATGCATTGTGTTGATGGAAAAATATTTGGAGTTGTTCAACAATTGGGTTTTTTACTGAAGTGTTATGTGCACAACGCTAATTGATTTGTTTTTTTGAATCGCCCATAAAATAAATTTGCAAAAATTTGTAGTCACTATCTGTCATTGGGAATAGGAAACCAATACGGTGATAAATTTTTCCCTGAATTTTGAAAGTGAGCATAAATCTATCCTGAACAATTTTTCTTGCCCCAAATGATGTCATTTGAAAGCAATTGTTGTATTGCTGGTTATTTTTCAAAAAATGTTTGGAGTCTGCTCCATTTCCGGAAACCAATGAATGAAGTGGCTCTGGTGGTGGAGTAAATTGAAAAAATTTGACTTGACCACTGGCGCAACACAATCTGGGTGCTTCATTTTTATACTTATATGCCCCACAGTACTGACACGCAATGTTCATTGTGCCAATATCAACAATATTGACAGTGAACTGTACTCGATTTCCGAGTAATAGTTGAATGCAGCTCGCTGGGAATCGAATGGTATATCTCCTTGCTGCTGATTTCCCCATGCATATTCCAAATTAACAGCATTTCGAGTTCTATGACCCAAGTTTGGATTCCATTTGTACCGCGGCATTATTAAGAATTAAAATTCTGTGAATAAGTAGGAAGAAAATTGAAAAACAGATCGATTAATAAGTATGAATAAGTAACTGAATAAATGTGACTAATAAATAAAATATGTAATAACTGTAACTAATTAATTTACTAAAACTAAATTTATTCTAGACACTGAAGACAGCACAATTATTCAAAACAAAGCTATGTCTTTAGATCATGTAATTCTTTAACCTGAGGCCGCACTGCTGGATGGTTACACACAGGACAATGATTTTGTTTTTAGTTGGGGCGTTTAGAATAAAATACATGAGCGGTTATGGAGCAGCACACACTCTCACCACTAAGACCAATACCCAAAAACCACTTTTTTGGACTCAGGGGACCTTTAAACGTATATAGAAATTTGGAAATAGGCTACCTTAATTTTTTTCGTAAAGCAATACTTTCCTTACCCATGGTAATAGGGCAAGGAAAGTAAAAACTGATGAGATGAGACAGCATATCAGTGTCAGCTGAGTTGAGACTCCACCAACTATCGGCGCCATTTTACCTAGATTTTCACACAGGCGCAGGTCAGTATTTAGGAGGTCCTGCTATAATAGGCTACTACTCGTTCAAAAACTTCGAACATCTTGAAAATGTATCTCTCCATCAACGTTGTAGACCTGATAACAGCGCTCACACTCACATTCTGGGACGTCACGTCACGGTACGATAGGTCATAAAGCTCTATGTTCATTTGGAATTTTTTCTAGACATTTTGAATTGATGAATTATTCATTTAGTTTTGGGAAAACATAACAACAGGTCAATGTAACTGAGCGCGAGGTCTACTGTTCACAGAACTACTAGTATACAACATAATTCAAAACTCTTACATCAACGAGTTGAGATATTATGTGCGGTTTTAGCCATTCATTTTTTCTTGGAACTCTATTGAAATCATATTTAACCTGACCACCTTCTCATTTGAAAAAAAATTTGGTTTCATATGAGGGTCGAAGATTTTGAAGCGATTGAGTATTTTTTTATTTCAAATAGGATACCCAATAAAACCTACTATCAAATTATTCTTGTAAAAGAAATATCGGTATTAAACGTTTTCCATAATTTCTTCCAACTCTATATAATAAAAAGTTTGAGGTTTCAAAGATTACAATACAACAGTTCATAAGCTAGTTCTCCGTCCCAGGGGGTCCCTAGTATAAGTTACAATTTATTCTGGCTTATGAAGTAATTCACAAAGAATGACAGTAGAGCTAATTATTCACGGAATTCTACAAAGTTTGAGAAATTAGAAATCAGAATGGAAATTGAATGCAGTTTTAATATGGAAAATATAATATTGCAATGTTACTACATAAATCGGTGGCTTTCTAACAAATGATTGTCGACTCTCTGAAAAGGATATAAAGTAGAATTAATATCCCTCACGACGGGAATATGGTGGACCAGAGCTCAGAGCTGTTGGAAATTATATATTAACTTGAAACAATCTCTGAATGAGAAACCTGATTAAATTGAGAAATAGATGATTAGATTCTTAGGGCCATATGCTAACACTACGTTTAACGCTAAACCACGTTTACTTGTAAATATGGTTGCATTAGTCATGATAATGTTTCATACGGGGATTAAACGAACAGCTGACATTTCCCTGTTTGAACCGAGTATCTACACACGGGCCTTAGGATGATGAGATGAATGATATAGAAATGAGTTATACTTAATTTAAAATGATTGATGGAATATGGAATTTTGATACGTGGTGAAGATATTTATAAGTAGATGTCTTTACTTTCCTTGCCCTATTACCATAGGTAAGGAAAGTATTGCTTTCCAAAAAAATTAAGGTACCCTAATTTTAAGTTTTCTATACGTTTCAAAGCCCCCTGAGTACAAAAAAATGATTTTTGGGTGTTGGTCTGTGTGTGTGTGTGTGTGTGTGTGTGTGTGTGTGTGTGTGTGTGTGTGTGGTGTGTGTGTTGTGTGTGTGGTGTGTGTGTGTGTGTGTGTTGTGTTTGTGTGTGTGTGTGTGTGTGTGTGTGGTGTGTGTGTGTGTGTGTGTGTGTGTTGTGTGTGTGTGTGGTGTGTGTGTGTGTGTGTTTGTGTGTGTGGTGTGTGTGTGTGTGTGTGTGTGTGTGTGTGTGTGTGTGTGTGTGTGTGTGTATGTCTGTGAACACGATAACTCCATTCCTAATTGACCGATTGACTTGAAATTTTAAACTGAAGATCCTTATACCATGAGGATCCGAAAATAAGAATTTAATAAAGTTCAATTCAAGATGGCGGATAATTACTAAAAAACATGTTTAACACGTTTTTCTCGAAAACGGCTCTAACGATTTTCTTCAAATTCATACCATGGATAGCTATTTATAAGCCCTATCAACTGGCATGAGTCTTTTCTGGGAAAATTTCAGGAGCTCCGTAATATTCTTGAGAAAAATGGCGGATAATGACTAAAAAATCATGTTTTCCACGGTTTTCTCGGAAACGGCTCTAACGATTTTCTTCAAATTTATACCATGGATTCATAAGCCCTATCAACTGACATGAGTCTCATTTCTGGGAAAATTGCAGGAGCTCCGTAATATTTTTGAGAAAAATAACAGTTACTAAAAAAACCATGTTTTTCACGATTTTCTCAAAAACGGCTCCAACTATTTTTTTCAAATTCATAGCCTTTATAGTTATTTATCAGCTCTATCAATTGGCATGAGTCTTTTTCCTGGGAAACGAATGGGGGTCCACCCCATCCTTGAGAAATGGACTTTGTAACCTCCTTCTCGTGCATGAGGTAGGTAGGTAGAGCAGTTTATAAAAAGAACACAGTCATAATCAAGATATTTCATCTGTAGAACAGCTGTTTTGACGACTTTTAAAAAAATCATCGAATTTCAAAATTTACACAAAGGAAAAAATACTCTGAAAACAATTATATATACACATATACATTGGTAGTCTGATCGTAGTTGCAAATATGTTGCCGCCAATCGGCATTATGTTATTCCCCTAAATTATTCTTGTTTGAGAATGAGGCTTACAGTTCAATGAGCAAGAAAAGTTGTGTGACTGTACCACACCAGATTTTTCATGAAAGTGATTCACAAAAAATAGCCTACTGTGGATTACTATTAACACTTTTACAATGGAAGAGTGAGACAATGAATTATTATGGTTCAGAGACTCCTTATGAATTGATCTGATATATGTTTTAAATCAACCACAGGTTCGAGTTGTGAACATTTTATATTTGGTTGGTTAAAAAAAATCGTAGGCGAACAAATTTGGCGATCTGTGTAGCCAGGAAACGTAAATGAATCATGAAATTACACCATTACCAATTAATACTTACTCTAACAGTCAAACTATACTCAATTGCTGATATTGAATGCTGTGCTGTGTGGATGTCGCAAACAATTTGATCAATAACTCTGAATGGATAAGGAATCACAACAGACAATTCAGAAAGAAATTTATAATAAAAAGGAAAAGGAGTCTCCTTCGAACAGACTTTAGAATTATTCATCATAAATCAGCAGTCGAGTGGATTATTAATTGCATGCAATTAATATCTAATTAATGTTGCCTCAATGTAACTCCGTAGAAAAATCAGCTGTTGCGTGAACCATCAATTTCATGCAATTAATAACTGAAAGTAACATACAGTATTTTCTCTTGACCTCTCTCTACTTTCAACTCGGGTTGACCTGTTGCCAGTATGTCTTGAATGAGATTGCTTTTGATGTTAGCATTTTGATACATCAACCACAACAGCCATTAGTCGTTTTCACACCGATATCTTGCCGACACGACAGGTCAGGACAGAATTAACTCTGATGGACAGTATGAACAGAGGAGGCTGTGGTTTATATCTGCGCGAGGTCTTCTGTTCACAGAACTACTGGCTATTTGATTTTCGTAGTGAAGCGCGGGTGATTCGCAGCTGATCTCATTACAAATTTTGTTGAAATAGAATTGTAGCTCACAGATCACATTCACTGAGAAGTGAATTCGAACAATAGAAAGATTGCATGGTCTATTCAGCTGGACTTCTTTCAACCCCCAATTTGGGTGGCCAGCTATTCCATTCATTTCTCCCCCTCTAAGCCACCCCCTTCATCATTTTACTCACTCTTTCTCTCACTAACTCACAAACACTCTTACACCCCCCCCCTCTCACTCAGTCTCCCTTCTTTCTGCTCCCCTTCTTCAATAAACATACTAGATGACAAGATGAAGCCAGTTACAGCAGGATTATGATTATAGAGACGGATGACAAAGCTTAATAGACCGACGGCTTCCCAAAGCTGATTATCTTATCAATTTGTTGCATGAAAATCTACCCACTCAATAGTGAGATCTACTCTAAAATATTTGTATTGATTAATTGAGAAAGAATTTATGCTATTCACCAGTGAGCCCCTGGGTTGTAGACTCGCTCACTGAGAAGAACTGTTGTATTTTAATCTTTGAAACTCGCAACTTCTACCATACATGGTTCATGAAAATCATGGAAACAGCTAAATATCTCTTTCACAAGAATAAATTGACATTGTGTTTCATTGGGGATCCCATTTGAATGAAATGTTACTCTGTCGCTACAATATATTCGTCCCAAAGATGTTTAAAATGGGAAGGTGGCCTTCCATTTTCTTATGAGAAGGTGGTCATGTGGTACATGATTTCGATACAGAGTTCCAAAAGAAAATAAATGGTAACTCAACACAAATTTAAGTTTGTTGATGTAAAAGTTGTAAATTAGTTTGTATATTGACCAGCTAAAATCATGTGTCAGCGCATGAAGGACTGCCTGTGTGATACCTCAGCTATTGTCTGGCCCGGTTGCACAAGAGCCGGTTAAATTTTAATCGTGATTAATTTTACGAGAATTAATCAAAGAAGGTTTTTCTGTGAAGAAGTTTTCCCTGATTGTTTCTTGAAATAAATCACATTTAAAATCGAACCGTCTTTTGTGCAACTGGCATTCTGTGTGATAGCTCCCAAATAGCCTCAGCTGATGTTATGAATGGATGAATGAATGGGAAAACTGTTCCAATTGCATGCAATGAATTCTTCACCTGACTAAATCACATACATTTTTTTCTCATGATCTTCCAATGTTATTTCTATATTCTGAAAATGGACGAAGGAGTGAGTAAGTTTGTTTTCCAACGAACTTGACCTGTAAAAAGGCTCGAAGAATACGTGATCAAAATTTGAAGCTGATTAATCAATTCTTACTGAAGTTATTGTAGAACATACAAACACACGGACAACGACTTAGTCAAAAGTGAGAACTCGCAAACGCTCGCTCAATTAGTCCAAAGTACGATAAGTAGCTGTATAAGCTAGTACATTTATATATTGTAACGCTCCTTGGTGGGGTCCTGGTTTTTTACTTGAGCAATGCCCCAGATGGAGACGTCACACATGTATAAAATCTTACACTGAGTCCTCGGTGTTGTAACCTCAAACTTATAAGTGTGTGAATGAACACTATAGAACACCAGGCTTAGTTATCAATCTTCTATTTCAAATTTTTGTTTTGATAGACTTAAATCTCAGTTGTAGATATATTCAGTTTGTTATAGATAGACGACATTTTGTTGTTTTCATGAGCTTCTAATGACTTGCAAGATGTATCTTTATTAGAAATATCGGGGCACCAAGCTATGCTCGTTATTTATTTATTGACTTTTGATAAACCGAACACACAATTCTTGGAAATGATTGGGGAAGTAGTAACAGGCACAGCCCAAAACTGTTTCTTTCCCGAATTTTGATTTATACACTATAAATAGTCCAGAAAGTAGGTTATGTTCCAAACACTTGAATATTCAGGTTCAATTTTCTGTTTAAACATTTGAAAACAAAAATATATCATTCAGATTATATACAAACCAAATTGAAAAACAAAATAACACTCATGGCACTAATCACTTAAAATTGTCAAATAATGATCAACTTTGAAAATTATGATATAATCTAGTTTAGGAGGATTATCATGTCATGTCAACAAATCAGATTATGATTATCAAGTCGATTAAATTGTCTAGCTAGATAAAATTTCTCGCTGATTGATTATGATTACACAGTTGGAAATAATTCTGTCTCTCTCCCACAGAGGCACACGCATCGTCTGTTATTGAGAGACGACGAAATTATCATCTGTTTTCCAAGGATGAATTATCCTTTTAATGTCGTTCAGCGAGTTTTCCAAGAATGAGACCTAGTGCAATCGAATTTTTATATCATAAACCCACTATGTTCCAAATTTCGTTAAAATCGTTAGAGCCGTTTTCGAGATTCGTTGAACATGAATAACCAGATATAAAAATAACCAGATTTATACAGAAATGCTTGGTTGATAATAATATAATAGGATTCCTTACTGTATTGCATAACAACTTGAACTAGAGCGAAATAATGGCATCCCGACACATATTCATATAATATAGTGGGAACCTAATTTTCTCAAAACAGCAAACAATCAATCTATTGTATCAATGCTTTGTAAATAATAATCGTAGCTTGTATGCTTTATGTAATTAACTTGTCTTTATTCTGAATAAACTCATCTGGTCGTGTGGTACCCTGGACTAGAGAAATTATTATCTTTATTATTATTCATGAAAAATTATTGAATTTCTATTCATCCTCCTCCGCACCTCCCCCCCCCCCCACGACTTCTCATGAACACGTTTTTATCAACGTTTTACAAACGTTATAAAAAGTCGTAACTAAAAGTGACTTGAATAATTTAGAGAATGTGCGAGGCTGAAACGATTCCTAACGACTGGAAAACTGCCCTTATTTAGCCACTCCATAAAGAAGGAGATGGGACCGATGTGAATATCTACAGGGGTTCCACATGTTCTTGAAATGTATGTATCCAGGGCTACTCATTCATGTTTTAAATCTGCTACTTTGTATTAAAAAAGGGTACTATGATGTTATTCTATAAATCTACAGGGGTATCTCTCTACTTCCTGTAGCGGTGTAGCCTATAAAATTATCTTATTACAGTACCTTAGCGAAAACTTCCGTTTTTCTCAAAATCTTTGTCAGGTTTGAAGGTTTTGAAGTTAAGGTAAGTTGCATTGTTTTACTAGTGATTCAAGAATGAAGTGACGCTTTGCGCTGCATTGAGTGAGTCTCCTCAAATAATGAAGATTTCTCCTGAATTTTTGTACGACAATCGAAAACCACCCTAGTACACTTATAACGGTGCATTTTGGCAAACATAAAATTTATTTGTTTAAATGAATTATAAGGTCTTATGGAAAGAAACCAGAAACTTCTATCTTCAATTGTATTATCAGTCGAATAACAGAGATAGATAATAACAACTCCAAAGGCTATGATTAATTGCAACAATACGAAAATGGAATTCATTTTTTAATTATTTGATAAAAAAACAATAATAAAGTATGAGGTTAGGTTCTTTGGTAATAGAACTTGTCGGCAACATCAAGAGCGGTCAAGCTGTACATCTGAAATTCTGTCAGATACTTTCCAGCAAAATAATTATTGCAAGTATACAGTACTCAATAAAGCAAGGACAAAGGGGTTTTGTAAATTCTAGCATGCTAAATAAAGGACATAAACGTACGGAAACATATAAAAACTTATTGTGTATATACGAGCAGATAGATTTATGAAAAAAATATAATAAAAATGAAAAGGAAATGGGATCTAGTTTCTATTAAGCACAGTAATACAATAACACATTTTTACAAAAACTGCAGATGTACCAATCAGAATCCAGTATTTAGTAGGCAATAAAAATATATATTTTTTTCAAAAGTCACCATGTGGTCTTTTTTAAAATTATGAAAATATATAATTATTGTAAAATTTACGTGTAATCGTAACTAGCATGAGATTAAATTTAAGTGTGAATAAGTTATGTTTAGGTATAATTAAGTATTATGTCCTTGTATTGCAAACTATTTGACAGAGTCGAATTACGTCATTGGGGACTTGTTGAAATCCACCAATAGTAGCAACTATGCAAATCTATGCAAATTCGGAAATAGGAAGTATCGTCGAGAAAGAATGAGGGAGGATCACCTGCCACTTGCTTGCCAGAGATCGACCGGGACACCAACCAATATGAGAGCATTAGACTGACCCCTTATTACAATATTAGTTTTCTTTTGTCAAAGTTTAAATTTAAAACAGTATCAGGATACTGATTGTATCAGAAACAGGGTGTTAAACAGTATCAGAAACAGTATCAGGTTCATTCAACTCTTGAACTGGGTATCATGGTCGAAAGTTATTCTTCTTCGATATTCTTGAAACATCCAACATCCAGCTGCCCACCGGATGCTGGATCGAGGATTCTGCTCGATACTTTAGAATAAGATTCTCAAAAGCTTCAGAAATTAAGATGGGCCTCTCGTACCTTGAAACCGATCCTAGAACCTTACCATCTTGACATCTATCAATCTTCCAAACGTGTTATGAGACGGGTGTTTCGGTCAGGAAAACGTCTCCTGCATACTCTCTCTGCCTCTCTTGAATTGAGTCCACACTCTCCATACACCAATAACATGTTCAAGTACTCAATCAAGATGAATCTCATGATAATGAACGCGAACACTTCTTTCCTAGACAAAGTTGATACATATCATGCCAATCAACTGGAAAGCACACTGAAAACTATACTGAAAATAGGCTGAAACATACACTTATTGTTATTTTATTCAGGATTTATGGTACAGGAAATGATGCACGTTATTGAAAAAGTCATAAGTAGTATAAAAAGGCGGGTTCTGGGACACAAGTGTCCCAGAACCCGCCTTCACCTCAAGGTCACCCAGGTCAACCAAACCTAACCTCAAGGTCACCCAAGTTGGCCAAACCTAACCTCAAGGTCATCCAGGTCAACCAAACCTAACCTCAAGGCCATCCAGGTCAACCAAACCTAACCTCAAGGCCATCCAGGTCAACCAAACCTAACCTCAAGGCCATCCAGGTCAACCAAACCTAACTTCAAGGTCACCCAGTTGATCAGAACCAACCTAAAGACCTGAAAAGGAAAAAAAGAAAAAAAACACATAAAATCGGAAAAAAGGGAAAAAAAACACATAAAATCAGGAAAAATGGAAAAGGAAAGAAAAATTAAAAAAAGAAAAAAAAATTAAAAACACATAAAATCGGGAATAAATGGAAAAGAAAAAAAAATTAAAAAAACACATAAAATCGGGAATAAATGGAAAAAAAAAATTAAAAAAAGAAAAAAAAATTAAAAACACATAAAATCGGGAATAAATGGAAAAGAAAAAAAAATTAAAAAAACACATAAAATCGGAATAAATGGAAAAAAAATTAAAAAACACATAAAATTGGGAATGAATAGAAAAAAAAAACTCGGGGCTCTGAACTTTGAACTTGGGGCTATGAACTCTGAACTTGGGGCTATGAACTCTGAACTTGGAGTTATGAACTCGGGGCTCTGAACTCGGGGCTCTGAACTCTGAACTCGGGGCTCTGAACTTGGGGCTCTAAACTCTGAACTTGGGGCTCTGAACTCGGGGCTCTGAACTCAGGACTCTGGACTCAGGCTCTGAACTCTGGACTTCTGGAATCTGGACTCGGGGCTCTGAACTCTGGACTCTGGACTCAGGCTCTGAACTCTGGACTTCTGGACTCTGGACTCAGGCTCTGAACTCTGGACTCAGGACTCTAAACTCTGAACTCAAATGTCCTGCATCATTGAAAAAGTCTGTCAACGAGATAATACCATGAGTTCCTCCTCCTCAAGCTCAATCACTGCATCCCGCAGACATAGCTCACTGTTTGACAACATGTCGCAGTAGACGGAATACCTCTCAGTGCTGACAAGCCATCTTATACCAAGCAGAGAAGAGTGGTGGTGGTGGTGGGGATAACCTTCCTTGTCAACAGGTCTATGACAATGCCACCCCATCATGACTCACTTCTCAATTCTTCATTAATATTAGTATGGAGAAGTATCATATTCTATATAATTTGAGTCTTTAAACATAAATCCTCTATGGTGTAGTGGTTAGCGAGTCAGCTTCCCAAGTTGGAGGTTCCAGGCTCGAATCCAAGGCGGTAAAGGTAAGTATTAAAGGTCAGTATCAACAGAACCAGAGGATATATTTTTTTGTATGTAGTGGGTAGACTGGCCCACCACTACCAATCACCCCACCGTCAGTCGTCCAGCCGCCACCAGTCGCCCCACCACTACCAGTCACCCCGCCGCCGGTCGTCTGGCCACCACCGGTCACCCGGCCGCCGCCGGTTGCCCCGCAGTCATCCGGCCACCACTGCCGGTCGCCCGACCACCACTGGTCGCCTCACTGACGGCTGCCATCCCGCCACCAACAGTCGACCTGCTGCGGCTGGCAATCGTCCGGCCGGCTGAGGCCAGGATGGCTTCAATTTGACAGTGGCCCTTCATATATAGAGGACTCTGGCTTGGGATGGTCATGCAGGACCTGTCACTCTGCATGGTCATAGAGACCTCCATCACACCAGATTAATGTGTCCATGGTGGACATGCTGGATCGGGATGTCCATGGGAGGCTCTGGATCAGCATGGCCGTGCTGCTCTGGATCAGGGTGGCATTGAAGATGGATATTTTCAGCGACTCCCACTTTGCCTCCTCCATGTAGCATGGGCATTCTCAATGACCCTAGCTCCTCCTGTCACATGGACCATGCTCACCAGTATTCAGCGTGTCTGTGGCAGGATGGCAGGGTCATCCACTCAGTGGTCAGTCAGTCAGTTCAATTACTGATCAGTCAGTCAGTTCAATTACTGATCAGTCACTGTTCAGTCACTGTTCAATTACTGATCAGTCACTGTTCAGTCACTGTTCAATTACTGATCAGTCACTGTTCAGTCACTGTTCAATTACTGATCAGTCACTGTTCAGTCACTGTTCAGTCACTGATCAGTCACTGTTCAGTCACTGTTCAGTCACTGTTCAGTCAGTGGCACTCAGCACTTGGTATGGGTCCAGAATGTATGAATAGCTGAGCTCAAACTCTCAGACCTCAGTATACTGATAAACACTGACCAGTATGTATATCAAACAAAGGAACCATAAGCCAACATTGGAGGAGGTTGCTCCTACCATATTGGAGATTGCTAGGCTGAAGCGTGAAATCAAAAGGAGGCATGAGGAAATCATGCTGGGTAGACGGATTGCAGAAGAGAAACATGTGGAACACTTCAAACCTCTAGCTGAGAAACTAGTCAACCTAGTCTAAATCTTCCAACAGATGCCAGTTCAACAACCACAACTACCTCCATCAAGAGCATCCAAGAAGCGTCCCAGGTATCTGAAGCCTAGAATAAAAATGCGCTCCAGGCATGTGAAGGGTAGGCAGAGACAATCCAAGCCAGAGTTGTTATCATCAGAACATCATCCTTTCTCAGCAGCATCAACACACCACATATATCCTACTCCACCAACAACACCATTTGTTAAACATGCCACATATACAAGGCGTGGACTTACTGGTGCAAGTAAAGCGAAACATAAGCTCCAACTCTCCAGCATTGATGAAGAGTCACCAACATTTGAATCATATGGAACTGGAGAAGTTTCAAGTCCAATGGCAGGCACCTCAGGAGTTGGACGGCAACTATGGAAAGCAGGAAAGCAGGCATTTGAAGGGGATGAGGGTGAGGAGTATAATATGAGTAGAGGATATGATGATAGCAGTGATGAGGAGCTGTCTGGAGAAGGACAGGATGATGATAAGAATGTTGAACAATTATTGAATGAAAGTCATGGTACAACAGTTCATAATATCCTTTGTCAAACTGATCTAGCTGGAAAACAGGTAGCTGATTAGTGACTGAACAGTGACTGAACAGTGACTGAACAGTGACTGATCAGTGACTGAATAGTGACTGAACAGTGACTGATCAGTAATTGAACAGTGACTGAACAGTGACTGATCAGTAATTGAGCAGTGACTGAACAGTGAGTGAACAGTGACTGATCAGTAATTGAACTGACTGACTGATCAGTAATTGAACTGACTGACTGACCACTGAGTGGATGACCCTGCCGTCCCGCCACAGACACGCTGAATACTATTGAGCATGGTCCATGTGACAGGAGGAGCTAGGGTCATTGAGAATGTCCATGCTAAATGTCCTAACATGGAGGAGGCGAAGTGGGAGTCGCTGAAAATATCCATCTTCAATGCCTCCCTGATCGAGAGCAGCACGGCCATGCTGATCCAGAGCCTCCCATGGACATCCCGACACATTAATCTGGTGTGATGGAGGTCTCCATGACCATGCAGAGTGACAGGTCCTGCATGACCATCCCGAGCCAGAATCCTCTATATATGAAGGGCCACTGTCAAATTGAAGCCATCCTGGCCTCAGCCGGCCGGACGATTGCCAGCCGCAGTGGGTCGACTGTTGGTGGCGGGGATGGCAGCCGTCAGTGGGGCGACCAGTGGTGGTCGGGCGACCGGCAGTGGTGGCCGGATGACTGGCGGGGCGACCGGCGGCGGCCGGGCGACCAGTGGCGGCCGGACGACCGGCGGGGCGACCGGTGGTGGCCAGACGACCGGTGGCGGGGTGACTGGTAGTGGTGGGGCGACCGGTGGAGGCTGGACGACTAGCGGCGGGGTGATTGGTAGTGGTGGGCCAGTCTACCCACTACATACAAAAAAAATATATCCTCTGGTTAAATTGAAGCCATCCTGGCCTCAGCCGGGAGTTTTCCAGTTATTGAGTATTTATGACCGGGAGTGGGCATATTCTGAAAATATCGAAAAATCGATATATCTCGAAAACTGAGGTCGATAGGAAAAAAGTTTACTGAACATTTTTTGTCAGAAATGTTGTGAAGAGTCTATGGTCAACGGCTGTTACAACCTTGGTAGGACATTCTGTATAATATAATTATGCTGATAGGAAAATTGTAAGAATTTTTAATCGATACTAGTAAGCACAGTAAGATTTTTTAGTGAGCTATCTGTGATTTTTCTCTTGTGTACTTTCTCATATTGTTTTTATATTTATCATTTCATATTCTATCATTGCTCATTGGATATGAATTTGTGTAAAATTAATATTTTATTGTTGAATGGTTTACCTTCCATTTATAATCCTATCTTCATGCATGACCAATCTTGTACTAGCATATTTTATCGTTATTTACAAATTAATAAAATTATCAACCAACTATATTCTTCATCGAATATGTTGGATAAATCAGCAATATACAGCATTGATCGTAAATCTTCAGAAATAGTACGTTCTCAATATTCATTTAAATGGTTCAACATAATTACTGAAATCGAATTGACTGAAACACAGGGTCATAAAATTAAGTTGAAGCAGTACCACAAATCAATAGAAAGTATAAGGAATTCTAACTAAATACCGTCCTCGATCACACTCGTTATTATCTCACATTGCTAACCCCTTTGTCAGATGGATACCATATTGTCTTGTGCAATATTTAGAACCCTTATATTTATCTATATCTTCAGCACCTATAATTGTGGAGTCAATCAGAGCAGCGTTATGGATTCCAGATTGATAAAGCGGCAGCAGTCTGCAGTATCTGATAGCAGAATTTCATATAAGCTCCTTGAGAGCTGGTACGAACCATTTATGGCATTTTTATTTCAGCAGGTGCATAAATATAAAATACATTCAAATCTCATTCGCTCTACCGACTACTGCCAGCTAGGCACATGTAACCCCAAAAGGACATTACACACTATGGTATAGTGATAGAATATTGTCTCTTCCCTCCAGGGCTACTTCTGATATAAATAAGATATAATCCCAGTACCGTTTTGAATTGTTTTGTCAAAACATGAGACTTGCAAATGGCATTAGTCCGAAACATTAGCCTCAGTAACTACTTTTCAGCGCTAGTTTTGTAATCAATTTTTATATCACCATCCCAAACAGGTCTAGTACATCGAGATGCAAATACTCAATTGGCATTTCATTTTATTTTGTAATAGTATTTTCCCATGTTGTAAAATTTGTATTGCTTTTTTATATATTATTCCTAAGATGTATTTTTTATTTCTGCACATTTAAAAACATTTCACATTTCACTTGTTGTGACAAAATATTGAAGGGGTACTGAGATTTGCATTTTCATTTATGACAGTATATTGTATAGTGACGATACACTATACAATCGAGAGTGTGATGCACTATACAATAGTGTTGATTGAAAGAGCGTTAGCGAGTTCTCACTTCCAACTTACTGAAGGTCGAAGTCGTTGTCCGTCTGTTTGTATGTTCTACAATAACTCAAGGAAGAGTTGATAAATCATCTTCAAATTTTGATAATTCTTTGAACCTTTCTACAGGTCAAGTTCGTTGAACAACAGAATTGACTCTCTCCTTTGTCCTTTCGAAGGATATAAAAATTACATTGAAAGTGCATAAGAAAGAAAAATTTGTAAAATGTTGTGATTGATAATTGATGTGTGTTGTGATTAATAATTGATGTGTGTTGTGATTAATAATTTAGTCAGCTGAAGAGTTTATTCCATTCAATTACAACAACAGTTCTCCAATTCATTCATTCATTCATCCATAACATCAGCTGAGGCTATTTGAAAGCTATCATACAGACAGTTCTTCATGCGCTGACACATGATTTCTGCTGGTTAATAGGCTATACAACGTAATTTGAAACTTTTACATCAACTGAAACGTTTTTTTTTTGTTTTATTCAATCCTTCCACTGTATGCTAACGAAACTGGATTCAAACCGACAGATTTAGGAATCAATTCCATCAACACAAAGTAAGAAAGACCGGAATAATTCAATTAACGTATACTTAATTAATTTGACAGCAGTCTACAGACCTTAAACATTGCAAATGGGTAGTATTGTAATAAAAACGATATATTCGGTAGTAAGCATGTGTGTTAAATTTAATTTTGAAGATAAACAGAATTGGACAAATTTAAATATAGAATCAAATCAATTGTACAGTTATCGATAGTTAAAAGAAGCATCTAATTAAATATTGAAAGCAGATTAAATGGTGCAACAAATTATGGATATAAAATAAACAGATTACATTTTGATCTCAATACATAGTGATTCAGATAAATACCTTATATGTTGAGGAGGGGCGCCCCAAAACCCTTTTAATCGATGAACACCTTTGCAATATTTTACTTTTCGCGAGCATTGTTTACACTTTATCCATATGGGCGATGTTACGAAGTTTGGCTGATATCCTTATACGTCGATATTATTTGAAGATGGCGAATCTTGTGGTGTGGGGGGTTTGTACAATTACGAACTCCGGTGGAATCTTCCCGGATTCGTCTGGACCAGTCCTCGTACCAGAATAATTAGACTGGACGTCCTGGATTCGTAATCATCGGTCTGGTTCACCGAATGTAGACTTGCAGCCTCACCATGGAGCATAGACATCGAGCGTAGACATCGAGCGTAGACATCGACCGCTGTTTGGGATATAAAGGAAAAACCATTTTGTAAATCCTATACATACTATAACTTATACAATAATTAATAAACAGTAGAAAATTAAGTTTTAACAAAATTCAATACAATAGAAAGAATTATTTAAATTTTTCCAATAAAAATTTTCTCAAGAATTTTAGAAACAAGAAGTCTATTACTTTCTTATTATTTGAAATTTAGACAAATTTACTTCGAAACAAAATTACTACCAGAGCAGAGAAATATAACAAATTAAGGAAATACTTTCTTCAGATATGGGTAAGAACCAATATATATAATTTTATAAATTCAAGATTTATATGATAACTTATTTGTTTCCACAAAATTAATAGAAAAGAAATACAATGAATTATTATATATAGTAATTACCTTTAATAGCTGGTTTTTGCACGCATTAAAACAATCTGATGTAATATTTGAATACCGGCATTTTAAATTATAAATTTGAGGACTACTGTGAACTATGGAGTTACTACCGGTTTTGTATTAATAGAAAACTTCACATTACTTAGTGAACAAAATAAGTACAGAATAATTTACAGTTAAACATGAAAAAAATAAGTAATTTCTACCAAAAATTGTTATTCGACCGTTAATCAGGAAGAAGAACAAGAAAGAAATTGCAGCGACAAGGACAGAAACTGAGCGAGCTCCATGTTAACAGAATGGGAGTAAGTGAGAAAATCGAATGGGAAAAAGAAACTCTCATTCGACAGTATTCGACAAACCTCCTAGATAAGGATGTTTTTCAAAGAATTAACCGAAAAACAAGATAATTTTTGAAACAAGAATAATTCTGTTACACAACTAACTGATACTGGTTGAGATATCAATGTGCGGTTTTTGCCATTCATTTTCTCTTGAAAATCATGTATCTCATGACCACTTTCTCATTTGAAAAAATGAATTTGGATTCATATGAGGGACAAAGATGTTGAAGTTACAGAGTATTTTTCGAAGAGTAATTTTCCATTTCAGATAGGATCCACAATGAAACCCACTGTCAATATAATTCTTGTAGAAGAGATATTCATCTGCTTCCATAATTTCCACCAACTCTGTATAATTGAAAGTTGCGGGTTTTAAAGATTACAATCCAAAAGTTCTTGAGCGTGTTCCCCAACCTAGGGGGTCACATGTACTAATATTGTACTGTAGTATCAACGCCAGAGGTTCAACACTATGACTTGATCATGCCCAAACTTGACTTTACCGATTCAAGACAAGTCCCTGCCACAACGCCAAATTTCCCTCGAATTTTCCCTCGCTGTCAATTACCCTGCTCACAAATTAGCAGTGTTTCTTGCAGCAACTGCTGTTAATTTGCATACGCTCAATATTCATGGCAACACTGCCGGCGTTCAAACGCTATTACACTGTTCACCGTTCGCTGCTCTGTGCTCTCATAAACAAGGCAAAAGCAAACTGACAACGCTTATTTGCATACAGCTTACCCAAATATATCCAGCCAGTGCTGCTCTCCAGGTCTCCAACGGCACAAGTATTTCACATGATCAGTATTGGGAAAAATTTGAGTTGTTGTGACAAAACAGCAGGAAAAATGACAGAAGCAAACCTAATATTATATTTTTCCTACGTGAATGTAGATCATCCCTGCATCCCATCACAATCAATTCCATAACAGGCGTCTTCTCGCAATGGATTTTCAAAACTATACTGTAATGTGAACATTATGCAGCGACTTGAACATTACAACACCATTTCCGATGCTGGCAGCAGGCTTCAGTTTCTCTAAAATTTCACTGAATGAAGTATTCAGTTTGACAAGTTTCCAATTCATCAAGTTTTTAGTACATCATGTTTTTAGTTTGTTCAGTTTTCAATTCGTCAAGTCATCAGTTTGTATTGTTTTCAGTATTTCAAGTTTACTGTTCATTCTCTCAGAGTAGCTTTTTGCCTATTGTTATATCAATTTCCTTTCCATATAGGCTAGTTGGTTTATTTATAAACTTAAAATGAGTCAGCAATGTGACAATTTTCTTAAATGGTCGTAGATAAAATGATGTATACAAAATGTTTATATGGTCTTTTATTGGAATCGTGAGATGATCAAGACACGCGTACACTCGCTACGCTCGCTTACTTGTGTCTTAAGGCTATAAAGGCTATAGCTGCGTACACATATTCGCGCTTCCAACTCGTACCGAGCACGCTCCTCCCTCGTACCGCCCTCGTACCACCATCGAACCACAGTCGCTCCGCCCACGGACCCATCATGAAAGTTACGGAAGATGTTAGATCTTCTCGCGTTCCCCGGTCGAACCACTGTTGCTCGCCGGTCGATCATCAATCGCTCTGCTGGAGTGACGTTCGGTTGCGGAGCAGAGCGACAGTCTGTACGCACCTTAAAAATAAACTTTCTACTGGTGATAATTTTCAAAGGTTTTCGATTTGTAAATCATCAAACTATCAAAATGAAAAAGTTTTCTCAGGAAAACATTTTTTCCGATCATTACTTTTTGAGATATGAGCGCCTAAAATTTAAATTTTTGGGAAAAAACATTTCAAATTCGGTAACAGATAGATTCATGAGATTTAGAGGATGAATTCTTCATGCTATTAGTGATTGAATAAGACAAACATTTTTTGAAAATATCAATTTTTGAGAAAGTTATTCAATTTAGTAATAATAACTTCTAGTTAAGTTACCAGTGCGTCAAAGACCCTCATTATGAAACTGTGGTATAGACTTCTATTCTCTGCCAGACTTGGGCGATAGCAATGACTTCTGGCTCTCATGTGAGAGTTCATACTATGGAGGATTGGGTGAGAAAAAGGTGTAGGAGGAGGTGATTGGGGATGAGAAGAAAGATGTGGGGATGAAGGAAAATGAGGAGTAAAAGGAGGATGTGATGAGGGTGAAAAGGGGAAAGAAAAAAGATGAGGTGGTGTTGGAGAAGGAGGTGATGATCGAGAATAAGGAGGAGAAGAAGGATGTGGATGAGGAGACAAAATAAGAAGAAAAAGAAGAAAATACGAAGGAGGAGGGGTACAGTTTGAAAAAGAGGGGTTGTAGAAGAAAAAACAAAAGGAAAAGGATGAGGTGGTGGTGGAGAAGGGGGTGATGAGAAAAAATGAGAAGAGAAAGAATAAAATACGATGGAGAAGGGGTGTAGAGTGATAAAGAGGGAGTAAGATAGAAAGCCAAAATAAGAGTAGCCGAAAGTGGAAGCATGCAGGTGCGGAAGTGGTGTAAAGTCGTAGAAAAGTAGAAGACAGTGACAGCAGTAGAGGCGATGATAAAGAGAAAAGAAGGGGAACGAAATTATTGAAGGTGTAAAAGACAGGAAAATGAAAGAATGAAACAGAGAGACATGCAAAAGAGTGAGTGTTACGGAGTTATTCAAATGTAGCTGAGATGTGATCGATTTTAAAAATAGCCAAATGCCAACATGAAATCATCATCATCATCAACATCTTCATCGTCATCATCACCATAGAAGCCATGATTACAGGGCGATAAAAGCGTCGGGAAATATGAACGCCAGTTGAAAATGGTCTTTTCGATGTCTGCCGGCTCCATTAGACGCATTTTTACGTTCTTTCGAATAAAATAGGGGAGAGTTTTAGCGGTGCAGGGGTGCAAAATACATTGGGAATAAGTGGAAAATACTACTAGCAAGATGGAGAATAGGAGGGTGATTGGTAATGGTGGCGGGAGGGAGGAATCAAGGAAGAGTAATGTTTTACTGCGACATTAGAAAGGAAGAGAGAGGAAAATATTGATGGTAATGGTAATGAAAAAGAAGAAGTTTATGAAAGTTAATATCTTTGGTGATATTTACTTCGAACTGTTAGCATATATTGACTGGTAAGAATCGATGATATTGATTTATTGTTGATGTAATGCAGGTGATTAAAAATGGATAGAGAATTCACCGATCCATCATTTGGTTTTTGAGAAAGCCTATCACTGTGATACTTTCAGCGGGAAAGCTACAGCTTTTCATTTTTCTTTCAACTGAATTAACTCTCCTATGAAAGCCATGACATTGAGACCTTTAACTGATTCTTCTTCTTCTCCTACGCATCGTTCCTTTCCTGTGTTACCATTTAATCTCCTACCCTATGTGTCGTTTAAATTTTAACCATGATTAATTTCACGAGAACCAATCAGAAAAGGCCTTTTCAATGAGACGGCTTCTCTGATTGGTTCTCGTGAAGTTAATCACGGTTAAAATTTGACCGGCTCTTGTGCAACCGGGCCTTTGTATTCCAAACATTAATATATTTCCACTGTCTTCCTCTCATACAATTGGCCACTGACAAAGCTGGACCCCGACCTTATACTGAGATTCACTGTCCGCACTTTTTACGAACAAATTGTCAAACAAGTCTGACAGTGTAAATTGAATCTCACTTTAGTAACGACAGTGTAGCCAATCGGAACTGATCAATTGACAGTTGGCAACATTGCTGAAAAAAGAGAGAATGCAAGTGTAGAGCACGGGAAAGGTGGTGATTGGATTAATTAAACGGTGTTCAATCAGTCTAATTCCATGAGCCCGCTTTCAATTGATAGGGGTTTTTTCGCATCAGTGAGATTTGAGAAACTGTGAGTGCCGGTTGCACAAAAGCCGATTAAGTTTTAAGATTAATTCGGCGAGAACCAATCAGAGAAGCCGTATTTTCGAAAAAGCTTTCTCTGATTGGTTCTCGTGGAATTAATCACTATTAAAATTTAACTGGCTTTTGTGCAACCGGGCTTAAGTACTAGTTGATTGAGTAGCGTTGATGTTCTGTATAAAAAAACTCTGACGGTTCAAAGTTAATCTCACAATATTGACCTTTTACTACACAGAACCTGTTCAGATTTTGTAGGTTGTTCAGTATTTTTCACAAGAAGTCTTGATCTGGTTGGAACCATAGACTGAGGCCCGCCCCAAAGTAGACCCACGCTAATCTACGAAAAGCACACACGCCCTGGGATGTTTTGTAAACCATTGCTAGGCTATTCTAGACATCTGTGAAATAATAATAATACATACAATGAATAATCCACGTGTCAGCTGATTGATTATGAATAATTCTGTAGCACTGGTTTACAAAACATCCCACGGCGTGGGTTGCTTTTCGTGGATTAGCGTGGGTCTACTTTGCGGCGGGCCTAAGGGACATATGCAAACACAACGTTCAACGCTAAACCACATTATTTACTTGTAGATATGGTTGCATTTATCACCAGCTGGCCCGGCGAGCTTCGTACCGCCAAATATTTAATGCATTTTGCATCCAGGGGCTTAAGTCATTTTGCATCCAGGGGCTTCTTGCTTATTGGTTTGAATGGAAGAACTCACACACACTGAATCGGTCAAGGTGTGGAACGGTGTGATAAGGCCATCTCCATAAGATCAACACTTTGTATCACCAAGCCGCGCCTCCTAAGGTGTGCTTAGCCGTAGCTCAATCTGATGCACTATATTTTGTGAAAATAAAATTTTGTGAATCAGTAGAAAGAAAATTGAAAAATCTGGTGTGGTGCACTCACACAACTTTCCTCGCCGTTATGAAAATTGATCAACTGACGCTAGTGTTCCCGCGCATCTCAGGTCTACTTCTCTAAGATCTGAGCCAGCTGGTGACAGGACAATAGCGCTGCAGACACATGAAGTCTGCTATCTCTTCATAGTGAATGATTCAATAGAATCAACAGTTGCCAACAGTTTGCAATTGAATAATCTTTTTTTCTCGAATTTCGAACTTATTTTCAATTTTAGGTGAAAATGCTACTGAACATTAACTGTAGAGATTTTTATGCTCAATCTTTTCCATTTGAATTTTTTTTTAAAATTGTATCTGAAGCCTGATAATTGAGAATCTGAAGTCAAACTTTACATAGATGGTGCAAAGCTCCTGAAATTTTTACAGATATGAGACTAGTGGCAGTTGATAGAGCTTCTCAATGACTTTTCTAGGTATGAATTTGATCAAAATCGTTGGAGCCGTTTTCGAGAAAATCACGAAAAACCCTGTTTTTGACAAAATTTTCGCCATTTCAGCCGCCATCTTGAATTGCATTTGATCGAAATTGTTCGTGTCGAATCCTTATAGTGAAAGGACCTTAAGTTCCAAATTTCAAGTCATTCCGTTAATTGGGAGATGAGATATCGTGTACACAGACGCACATACACACACACACACACACACACACACACACACACACACACACACACACACACACACACACACACACACACACACACACACACACACACACACACACACACACACACACACACACGCACACACATACAGACCAATACCCAAAAACCACTTTTTTGGACCCCGGGGACCTTGAAACGTATAGAAATTTAGAAATTGGGGTACCTTAATTTTTTTCGGAAAGCAATACTTTCCTTACCTATGGTAATAGGGCAAGGAAAGTAAAAACAGATCTACTGACGGCTGTTGGATGACGCAATGATTATAACAGGTGATTTATATTTATGTGTTCGGCCAGCTCACAAATCTTCTCTCATAAGGATTACATGCAAATTTTGAAGGACCGTAGGAAAGAGTCCTGAAGTCGGATTATAAATTTGATAGGCCATAAACCTTGTCCTGAACATAACGAACAAAACTGAAAAATCATCAAATTCGGTGCACACATGAAAAAGTTATTGAATGCCAAAATTTGATGCTCAATTTTTATTTATATAGACTAGCTGGCCTAATTTATTTTTTATTGTTTCTGAAGGGACAGATTCATGGATCCAAAGGTTCAAAGAACCCCACACATCAACCGAAGCTTATTGTGTTCATAAGTAGTATGTTAGTTAGGCAAACCAATACCTGTGTCCTCTACAAGAACCAGGAGTTTTTCCCTATACTAACATTCCATTTATCACCTGGTTGCAATCCTTGTCCCAATCCAGTGTGATATACTTGGCAGTCTCTTCAGACCAATTAGTCCTCGTGACCTATGTGAGTTCCACTCCTGGCCTTCTTTGTAGGTCCTTTCGCTGAGAAGGGGCGGCCAAGTTGCCTCTAGGGCACCCGGCCACCCTTGACTCAGTGACTCAGCCTCTAGACCCATATTTGTGACTGGTTTTTCACCCATCACTGGTCTCTTGGGTTTTTTTCTTTTTGCCTCTCCGAAACTTCGCAGGGTCAAAAGCCTCACCTCTCACAAGAAGTTTTGCCTGAATGGTCGCCCTTCCTTGAGCAGTGGTGAGTTTTGGCCTCTCCACCCACAAACTCGTGACCTACATGAGTTCCACTCCTGGCCTTTTTGTAGGTCCTTACGCTGAGAGAGGGAACGCCAAACTGCCTCTAGGGCGCCCGGCGCCCGGCCACTCTCGACTCAGCCTCTTGACCCGCATTTGTGCCTGGAGCTTCGCCCATCTCCATTCTCCCATTCTCTAAAATCACTTAACTCTGTATCTCTAAGTAAAACTCCTTTTGAGTAAGGAGTCAGAACTCCTTTCAAGATCATCAAGGCTTCCTTTTCAACCAATGCTGAAAGTTTATAGTCAAATCCACTATTCCCAGATCAGTACCTTTGTTTCTTCAGTGATATTCACTTTGAGCTCTCAGCATTTTTTATACCTTCATCTACGACCGTGTAATAATGTATACATTACAGCATCGTCACAATCAATGCCATAACAGGGGTCTTTTCAATGGATTTTCAAAACGATACCAGCCTATAATCCTATTATATTGAGCGAGCAATTTCTGTATATCTGTTCATATATATCTGGTTATTTATGTTCAACTGATCTTGAAAATGGCTCTAACGATTTTCACGAAATTTGGAGCATAGTAGGTTTATGATAATAAAAATTCGATTGCACTAGGTCTCATCCCTGAAAAAACTCGCTGAAGGACATGAAAAGGATAGAAATTATTCATCCATGTAGAAGCAGATGATAATTTCGTCGTCTGTCGAAACAGAAAAAACGTGTGTGGGATAGAAACAGAATTATTTCCAGCTGTGTAATCAATCAGCGAGAAATATTATCTAGAAATTTCAATCGATTTGATCAGAATAATCTGATTTGTTGACATGACAAGTAGTCCTGTCGAATGGCCGTTTTTCAGGAAACAGCCCCGAAAGAATTTTTCTCGACGGTTCTATATGTATTTTGAGGCGCTGAATTCGAATCTGAAATTTGCTGACACTCCAGAGGGCGGCTTCACCCCCAAAACTTCCCAAAACCCCCAAAATTTCGGACTTTCTTAATTTTTTCATTAAATCACGTAAACCTTGAGTTTCTGAAGAAAAATGATTCCTGACAAAATAAAAGAGGATAAAATTTTAAATAAATTGAGTGGTCGCGCAGGATTCTACCATTCTTGGTTCCGGAACTACGAATTTTCAAAAAACGGGTATTTTTTAAGGGGTTTTCAAAATTATGCAAACCTACCTCTTCTACCCTATACAACCTATACTACCCTATTTTTCCAGTATAGATAAAAAACCACACTTCACGTGAAAGAACAATTCATTACGAACAGGATTCCCAAGGAATTTTCAATTTAATAGTGGTGCGAGGGGGAAGTCACCCAAAAATAGAAAATCATGTCCTACAGCCAAAATACAGATTTTTCATTATAATACCTTTTCAAAGCCTTCCCAACAAAAAATACATATTTCGGCTGAAATTATCTCACGAGGGTTATTTTCTATGAGAATCACCTGTTAGAAACATTTAATCTCAGTATTTCCGAGGGGGGGGGTGTACGTCATATATTGGGGGTGTACGTCATTATATGTACGTCATAAGCATACGTCAAGGATCAAAACTTTAAACACTTATAACTTTTGAAAGAATGATCAGATCTCCTCGTGCTACAGCTCATTCTTCTCAGCTCAAGTCAAGGCGGTTCAAAATCATGTATCATAACTGAAATTTGGTGAGAAAATGAAAATCGAACTCAGCGCCCCAAAATACTTATAGAACCGTCGAGAAAAATTCTCTCGGGGCTGTTTCCTGAAGAACGATCATTAGACTGGACTAAAGATAATCATTCTAAACTAGAGTATATCATAATTTTCAAAGTTAATCATTTTTTGACAATTTTAAGTGATTAGTAAGTGCTATTTTGTTATTCAATTTGGTTTGTAGATAATCTAAATTAGAGCTTTTTTTAATGTTTGGACTGAAAATTGAACCTGAATTCAAGTGTATGGAACATAACCTACTTTCTGGACTATTTATAGTGTATAAATCGAAATTCGGGGAAGAAACAGTTTTGGATTGTGCCTGTTAGTCCTCCCCCAATCATTTCAAAGAATTGTGTTCTGCTTATCAATAGTTTATAAATAAATAACGAGCGAAGCTCGGTGCCTCAATATTGTGAACATTATGCAACAACTTTAACATTATATAGCTGATGCTGGAAGCCGGGTTCAGTTTGTGAAGTATTCACAAAATCAAGTATTCAGTTTGAATTGATTCCAATTGGTCAAGTTATCAGTACGTCAAGATTCCAGTAAGTCAAATTTTCAGTATATCAAGTTTTCAATTCGTCAAGTTTTCAAGTTAATGGAGTTTTCAGTAAGTCACGTTATCAATTCGTTGAGATCTCAGTTTGATCAGTTCCCATTTTGTCAAGTTTTCGATTCATAAAGTTACCAATTTATCAAGCTTTCAGTACGTTATGTTATCTGTTTGTCTTCCAGTATTTCAATTTTACTGTTCACTCTCTTTGAGCATCTATTATTATTTCAATCTTATCACCATATAGGCTAGTTGGTTGATTTCAAACCTTACAACAACTAAGCAATGGTATACTTTGTTTGAGTGGTTGTGAATAAATTATTAGTGTATACAACAGTTTTATAAGGTCTTTAAAGCTCTCGTGAGATGTTTAAGACACGCATTTGCTCGCTACGCTCGCCTCACTTGTGTCTTAACTCTACATCCAATTCGTGCTTTAAACACCCTCATTATAAAACTGTTGTAGAAATTTCTCTTATACTTTCTAGCATTCTTCATGATGCATAATTAATAACAGCAACGCTTCCCATTGATTAAAATGCAGCATTGTTGAAAATGCTGGAAGTTTAAAGGGAATCTCACCATCAACAGTTCGATTGCTATGTTTCTAGCAACAGTTCAGAAGAAAGGATAACAGAACACAAACCTGTACTCGAGGGAATTGAATTGAAAAGGGGATTATAAGGGAGAAGGGTAGTAGTTAAGTTTAGTTAAGGCTTCTATTGAGTGGCTGAAACGTTGATTACGGGGTGTAAGCCTTGCTGGAGGGGAGTCACTGAAGGTCTCAGGGGGTGCGTTTTCGGAGGGTTGAAGGGAAAACCCGGGTTTCCCTACTCTCTGCCGAGGGAAAGTCTCCCTATTACATGAAGAAAAGGGCCCGTTTCGACCTGCAAGATTATCCAGCTATTACTGGCTTGTTAAACTCAATCCCTCATCCCTACAAGCAGAAGAAACTGCTCATCAACTACTTGAAACTTCAACTAGTTGTTATGTCAACTAGTTGACAAACTTGTTACAACATCAACTATAGTCAGATTTACTTCAAACTGGCTGCATCTGATGAAATGAAAATCCATACTACCCATTTAACTGATGAAGACCGTTTAAAGTTCATCTCACTATATAGCTCAGTCACTATATTATACATTGGTGTTTGCAATATTATATTTGGAGTTTTCTGATTTTTTAATATATTATCAAAATACATGTGAGAAGTCCAGAAATATTTTTTTCGCCACACTTGGATGTAATGAGCTGGTTTACGTGCGTCATATGGAGGCCGAAAGTGATTGTTTTCCGACCAGGCCGGTAAAACTTTACGGCCCTAGGGCTGTAAAATGACCTTGAATAACAGCTGATCGTGTCCGATCCCGATCTCACAAAAATCATAGAGAGATAATCTCATAACGACTGTAATAATCTATATAATTATGTATCGTGAATCGCGGTATTATGTCTATAATATACTTTATAAATTACTGTTTAATAATTTAATATTTATTGTGTTTTTGATATCAAACAATGAATACAATGGCTGCATTGTCCATTGACAGAAAGGTACGTATCGCAAGTATTTAAAAGTGAAGAATCGAATTTGAAATCAATGTACAATAATTGTATCAATATTTAAAAGTGAGGTAGAGTAATAATTGTTTCTTTTTTATTATCGAATTCCACTTCTTAATGCAATACAATCAACTATAATAACAAGAAAATACAGCAGAGATCTGAAGTTTAAGGTAAGCCTACTGGTGAAACTCAGCCTTGACTAAAAAATTCCTAGTAATTTTTCCGTAATTCATTATTAAAACTTTTAGATAATTTTTTTTTAATATTGAACCATATAGAGAAACATTAGGCCCACTCAAGATTGAATCTTCGAATGTTTTCTCTATGATTTCAGAGCAATAATTATTTTGTTGTGAAAATAATGCAAACCTACCACTTCTACCCTATACAACCTATACTTCCCTATTTTTCCAGTATAGATGAAAAACCACACTTCACGTGAAAGAACAATTCATTATGAACAGGATTCCCAAGGAATTTTCGATTTAATAGCGGTGGGAGGGGGAATACACCCAAAAATAGAAAATCATGTCCTACAGCCAAAATACAGATTTTTCATTATAATACCTTTTCAAAGCCTTCCCAACAAAAAATACATATTTCGGCTGAAATTATCTCACGAGGGTTATTTTCTATGAGAATCACCTGTTAGAAACATTTAATCTCAGTATTTCCGAGGGGGGGGGTGTACGTCATATATTGGGGGTGTACGTCATTATATGTACGTCATAAGCATACGTCAAGGATCAAAACTTTAAACACTTATAACTTTTGAAAGAATGATCAGATCTCCTCGTGCTACAGCTCATTCTTCTCAGCTCAAGTCAAGGCGGTTCAAAATCATGTATCATAACTGAAATTTGGTGAGAAAATGAAAATCGAACTCAGCGCCCCAAAATACTTATAGAACCGTCGAGAAAAATTCTCTCGGGGCTGTTTCCTGAAGAACGATCATTAGACTGGACTAAAGATGATCATTCTAAACTAGAGTATATCATAATTTTCAAAGTTAATCATTTTTTGACAATTTTAAGTGATTAGTAAGTGCTATTTTGTTATTCAATTTGGTTTGTAGATAATCTAAATTAGAGCTTTTTTTAATGTTTGGACTGAAAATTGAACCTGAATTCAAGTGTATGGAACATAACCTACTCTCTGGACTATTTATAGTGTATAAATCGAAATTCGGGGAAGAAACAGTTTTGGATTGTGCCTGTTAGTCCTCCCCCAATCATTTCAAAGAATTGTGTTCTGCTTATCAATAGTTTATAAATAAATAACGAGCGAAGCTCGGTGCCTCAATATTGTGAACATTATGCAACAACTTTAACATTATATAGCTGATGCTGGAAGCCGGGTTCAGTTTGTGAAGTATTCACAAAATCAAGTATTCAGTTTGAATTGATTCCAATTGGTCAAGTTATCAGTACGTCAAGATTCCAGTAAGTCAAATTTTCAGTATATCAAGTTTTCAATTCGTCAAGTTTTCAAGTTAATGGAGTTTTCAGTAAGTCACGTTATCAATTCGTTGAGATCTCAGTTTGATCAGTTCCCATTTTGTCAAGTTTTCGATTCATAAAGTTACCAATTTATCAAGCTTTCAGTACGTTATGTTATCTGTTTGTCTTCCAGTATTTCAATTTTACTGTTCACTCTCTTTGAGCATCTATTATTATTTCAATCTTATCACCATATAGGCTAGTTGGTTGATTTCAAACCTTACAACAACTAAGCAATGGTATACTTTGTTTGAGTGGTTGTGAATAAATTATTAGTGTATACAACAGTTTTATAAGGTCTTTAAAGCTCTCGTGAGATGTTTAAGACACGCATTTGCTCGCTACGCTCGCCTCACTTGTGTCTTAACTCTACATCCAATTCGTGCTTTAAACACCCTCATTATAAAACTGTTGTAGAAATTTCTCTTATACTTTCTAGCATTCTTCATGATGCATAATTAATAACAGCAACGCTTCCCATTGATTAAAATGCAGCATTGTTGAAAATGCTGGAAGTTTAAAGGGAATCTCACCATCAACAGTTCGATTGCTATGTTTCTAGCAACAGTTCAGAAGAAAGGATAACAGAACACAAACCTGTACTCGAGGGAATTGAATTGAAAAGGGGATTATAAGGGAGAAGGGTAGTAGTTAAGTTTAGTTAAGGCTTCTATTGAGTGGCTGAAACGTTGATTACGGGGTGTAAGCCTTGCTGGAGGGGAGTCACTGAAGGTCTCAGGGGGTGCGTTTTCGGAGGGTTGAAGGGAAAACCCGGGTTTCCCTACTCTCTGCCGAGGGAAAGTCTCCCTATTACATGAAGAAAAGGGCCCGTTTCGACCTGCAAGATTATCCAGCTATTACTGGCTTGTTAAACTCAATCCCTCATCCCTACAAGCAGAAGAAACTGCTCATCAACTACTTGAAACTTCAACTAGTTGTTATGTCAACTAGTTGACAAACTTGTTACAACATCAACTATAGTCAGATTTACTTCAAACTGGCTGCATCTGATGAAATGAAAATCCATACTACCCATTTAACTGATGAAGACCGTTTAAAGTTCATCTCACTATATAGCTCAGTCACTATATTATACATTGGTGTTTGCAATATTATATTTGGAGTTTTCTGATTTTTTAATATATTATCAAAATACATGTGAGAAGTCCAGAAATATTTTTTTCGCCACACTTGGATGTAATGAGCTGGTTTACGTGCGTCATATGGAGGCCGAAAGTGATTGTTTTCCGACCAGGCCGGTAAAACTTTACGGCCCTAGGGCTGTAAAATGACCTTGAATAACAGCTGATCGTGTCCGATCCCGATCTCACAAAAATCATAGAGAGATAATCTCATAACGACTGTAATAATCTATATAATTATGTATCGTGAATCGCGGTATTATGTCTATAATATACTTTATAAATTACTGTTTAATAATTTAATATTTATTGTGTTTTTGATATCAAACAATGAATACAATGGCTGCATTGTCCATTGACAGAAAGGTACGTATCGCAAGTATTTAAAAGTGAAGAATCGAATTTGAAATCAATGTACAATAATTGTATCAATATTTAAAAGTGAGGTAGAGTAATAATTGTTTCTTTTTTATTATCGAATTCCACTTCTTAATGCAATACAATCAACTATAATAACAAGAAAATACAGCAGAGATCTGAAGTTTAAGGTAAGCCTACTGGTGAAACTCAGCCTTGACTAAAAAATTCCTAGTAATTTTTCCGTAATTCATTATTAAAACTTTTAGATAATTTTTTTTTAATATTGAACCATATAGAGAAACATTAGGCCCACTCAAGATTGAATCTTCGAATGTTTTCTCTATGATTTCAGAGCAATAATTATTTTGTTGTGAAAATAATAGCAAACCGGCTTCAAATTAATATGCCGCTATACACTATATTATAGTAGCCTACATACGTTACCTGACTTAATTCAGAGTGAAAATTTTATTGTGAAACAGATAATAATATTAATTTTAATAATATAAGTCATGAGCCAAAGTCTGTTGTACCTTTGACTATAGAAAGAACCTTCTTCTATAGAAAGAACAACCTTCTTTCTATAGTCAAAGGTTGTACGCTTTTTAGGAGTGAAGTAAACTTTTTTAGAAGTCTAGTTTACAGTATTACGTGTATGCTAAGAGTTATCAGTCAGGCCTCTTCCTTCAACAATACCCAATAGCCGAGTGCGTAAAGGCGTTATACAATTGAACTCAGCTCAGTGAATAACAAACACGATCTAGGTTCGAATCTCGCTCGGTCAATGACATTTTTTTTTGTCGATGAATTTCGACTTTTATTAGCTATTTTTTATATTAGTTACCATAATTTAAATTTCAATCAATTTTTTAGATATATTTTGAGACAAAACTGTGAAATATGCAATTATATTAATTTTTTCATCACATTATTTCAAAATAGTAATGAAAATTCTATTCATCCATCTATCCATGAGATATTGCACCGGGCGCAAAGTGCGAGCTATAAAAATTCAAACAATTATTCGAAATATTAATAGTATAAAAATATGGTCACTATTGTAAATTATTAATTAGTAATATTGAAATTAATTGACAGTAAAAGTTGTCATAACCAAGATTCAAACTATCAAAATAGGCTGTTTGAATTTTATTAATTTTTCAATTTCTTATAAATATTGGGAAGTTTTTTTTTGGTGTGGCGAAAAATAGCGTTTGCAACACGGGCAAAAATGTTTTTCCGGCTCTCAAACGCTTCAAGTTCTCGACTTCGTCTCGAACTTGAAAACCGCGATCTCGAGCCGGAAAACGTACATTTTCGACCCTAGGTGCGAAATATACTATTTCATGCTGGATTCTTTTGTGTACGATACAGAACCTCGTATAAACCAGAAAGTTCCAGTTTTCTGGAAACTGTCTATCTTCAATGTGTACTGAGTAATGATTTTTTTTAAATGAGTGAAATTTTATAATCTTATTAGGAAAAATCAACTTTGATGAGTTTTACTTTTCGATTAATAATATCTTTGATTGTTATCATTTAGATATACCGAGTCCGGCATAAAAACCCGACGATTTTTGAGGGATAATAATAAAAGTGTTTCGTACAATTAAAGCATGTATTATATCAAATTGAAGATCAGATTAAATTTTTCAATTCACAGTGACTTACATAGATTATTTAAAAAGTTTTTCAATTTGAAGATTATGTCATCCAAATGACTTCCGTTTCTTTTTACACGCTCACTTAACCTAATTCTAAATTTTGCTATTGCTCGCTCAATCATCACTTGTAAAATTGCTTCGATTCTTCTTTGAATGACTGCCTTTAGTTCTGTGAATTATTTATTGACTGCCCAATAACGGTAATTTTGTTTATCCACAAATCCTGACAAATGAAAATGTGCCCCGTCACTTGAAAGAATAACGTCATCCTGGTGGACATTTTTGAGAATAATCTCGCAAGCGGCTTTGCGATGTGCCCAATCATTTGCATTAAGTTGTTTCACTAATATTATCTTATAAGGATGGAATTTCAGATGGGAATGAAGAATTCGTCGCACACTTCGATCAGAAATGGCTAGCGCAACAGCTGAACGTCGTGGAGACCGTGTAACAGCTACTCTTACTGTTTTGAGGCGTTCTCACAGATCGTTTTCGTCCTGTTGGTTTCGTTTTTAAAGCAGACGACGTGTTCCTAAAATTCTTTATCCACAACAAGATCGTTTTCCTACTGGGAACAGGCGCGTGACGATTTAAATAATTATTGAAATGTCTGCGAAATGATCGCTAAAATAACTGAGTCATTATTTTTAAAATGAGCTTCAATCACAAACGCTCGATTTTCACTTGACCACGACATACTGGCTACTGGAATGGCAAGAATAGACCCATCGATGTACAATAGTTTCACCTTTTCAATGACAGTGGTGCCAACATAACAATTACTATAAAATCGTCAGATTAATATGCCGGTTCCTCTATAATTGAAAATTCCTCTGGGCGTAAATTTGTCCTCTACAATCTGAGACCAGGTAGACGCTCCATCTCATATAGATTTCCAGGTTCATCTGACAACATTACTCCTTGTATTGTGAAAAACAACTCACTTTTAGCTTCAATCATCATTACCTATTAAATTGGCGATATTTCGCTCAATGATATAAGTTCATGAGATTATGTTCTATTAGAATCACCCGGTAGATGCACTTCATCTATTTTTTCCTAGTGGAGAGGCGCTCATAAGGACATTTTAAGGATAAAAATTTCAAACACTTATAATTTTTTACAGAATGTTCGGATCTCATCGTACTACACTTCATTCTTCTCGGCTCGTCAAGGCGGTTCAAAATCATGCAACATAAGACAAATTCAGTCAAAAAATGTAAATTAATTTTTAATCAACAGTTTCGTCGTTGACTATTGGAAAACTATTAATTCAACTAGTTTCTTCAACTAGTTGATTGGATAAACTTCTTGCACCCCTCACTGATCCTGTGGGAACCTCCCGCAATGGTTGAATGCCTCAGAAAGTCGCTGAGCAATGAACAGACTGGCCGCAAACTAATTGCTGTGGTGCAGGCCCGGTCCCAGGGGTGGGCGGACCGGGCGGCCGCCCAGGGCGGCAGGTTTTGGGGGCGGCGAATTTGAAGGAACGGAAAATTTAAAAATACAAATAAATAATAAATTCAAAATATCAAATGTGAATGGTAAAATTATATAAGAAGCTTTTCAACCTCGAGCTAATGAAGACTTAGATCAACAATGTACCAGGAACGTCTGAGTGGTCTAGCGAACATAAAATAGTTCAGTCCCCAGATCTTGAAGAATTCATGAAGGAATTTCCCCAGCATGCAAAAGTCAGACGAGTTCTACTTCATTAAACAGGTGTGTTAAACAAACTTGTAGAAATTGTAGTTCTAATTACTTAGCAAGTAAAGCAGGCTTGTGTTGCAGTCTACGCCTTAAGGCTGTGCAAAGGCTAAGAATAAACTTCCTTGTACTGGTGATATTTTTCAAAGTTTTTTTGATTTGTACCGGTATATATCAAAATGAAAAAATTTTCTTAGGTAAACATTTTCTTCCAATCATTACTTTTTGAGATATGAACGCCTAAAGTTTAAATTTTTGGGACAGGACATTTCAAATTCGGTACGAGATAAATTCTCCATGGTATTGTTGATTGTATAAAACAAGAAAATTTTGAAACATTTTCTGAAAATATCAATTTTTGAAAAAGTTATTCAATTTACAAAAAACTCAACTAAACACTATTTTTGGTCATTTTTAGTAAATTGAATAACTTTCTCAAAAATTGATATTTTCAGAAAATTTTTGTTTTACTAAATCAAAAATACCATGAAGAATTTATCCTTTGAATTTTATGGATTCATCTCGTACCGAATTTGAAATGTTCTATCCCAAAAATTTAAACTTTAGGCGCTCATGTCTCAGAAAGTAATGATTGAAAAAAAAATGTTTTCCTAAGAAAACTTTTTCATTTCATAGCTTGATTCTTAAGCGATCCTTGATCGTGTCCTTAAGCGCTAGGAAATGCTGAAATAAAGTGCATCTAACGGGTGATTCTCATAGAACATAATCTCATGAACTTATATCATTGTGCGAAATATCACTGTGAGGACAATACAGATAGTGATGATGGTTGAAGCTAAAAATGAGGTGTTTTTCACAATACAATGAGTATTGTTGTCAAGTGTACCTGGACATCTATATGAGATAGAGCACTCTACCTAGTCTTAGATTGTAGAGCACAAAATTACGCCCAGAGGGATTTTGAATTTTACATCTAGATTGTAATCGGAATATATTGTTGATCAAATACTAAATATGATCAAAATTGATTTTTTTTGTTAAATATCACTCATATTTGAAAAATCATAACTCAGTACTCATTGGAGATAGAGAGTTCCGAATGATCTCATTTCATTTAGAATTTTATGATCTTAAAAAAGGCAAATGCAAATTTTTCTGTCTGATCACTGATTTTGCCGGAAATAGCTGAAAACTGGAAAATGAACCTAAAATACGAACTTTTTGGGCCACTGTGTATTAGCATGAGGGAATTTTACATGAAGAATTTGGTTCTGAACCTCTCTCATGTATCCAAATGAAATATTAAAAAATCAGAACTACGATATAAATTGAAAGCAAACCCCCATTTTTATGTCTATATTGACTGGACTTTACTGTTCCCCAATATTTATATTTGTCAAATATTTGTTTAAATGTCAATAAATATTGTTAAACATAATTTTTTAGAGTTTACTGAGACTCTGGTGTCGCATCACAGCGGAGACACAATAGTAACGCTGGTTACACACTGGGCGGTTTCTGCCGCGGCGGTGAAACTGCCGTCGCAGCCTCGAAAAAAAAGTCGGAAAAAAGAAACATTCAGCGGAAAAAATACCGCCTAACATCGAGCGGCAAAATTACCGCCACGTATGATCAGTAGCCAAACTAATTCTTGTAGTTCTTCATCGCAAATGTGTTGTGACTTCTCTGTTTCATGAGTGTTCAGTTGATTGTATTTTGCACATTTTTCAAAAGTATATATTATTAAGAGTTTAACTTAAAATGGAACGGCAACAACTTTTACCACTTTTGTTGTACCGTTGAAGGAAAAGAAGACAGCAGAGAAATCGCCTTGCTTGGATTTATTGGAATGAACGTTTTTATTAAATCGACAGCGATACACAACATATTACAGTTTTTTCCTTGTCATGCAGAGTTTCAAAATCCCCCCTAATCTCCATACACACTACTTCCTTCCACGCTTTCCTTGTTGCATCTCGATCCTTAAATATGTCGAGGGTTTTGTCCTACAAAGTCATTGTCTATTAACTTACTCATTTTCTCACACTCGTCAACCACAATTAGAACAATAAATAAATGTTATAAACAACTTACAAACTTTACAACAAGACACAAATTGAAAGGCTGATTTTCAAAGACCTCTGACTTGGAGCAACTGGGAAAGACGACTGATCAGCGGCGACGGTAGACAACCGCCAAATGTGTTAACGCCCATTTGGTCACGTACGCCACTGCGTAGACAAGAGCGGCAAAAACACCGCCAGCCGCAGTGGCAGTGGACGGCTGCACAGCTGCCGCCAACGGCAATATAGCCGCGCGGCGTTTCTGCCGCCCAGTGTGTAAGCTCCCATTCAAGTCCATAGACTACTGCTCAAACGGCGGCGACGGCGAAATTACCGCCCCGGCAGAAACCGCCCGATGTGTAACCGGCGTTTGGCGATCGCTCAAGGAGGGGTGGAACCCGGGATTAACAATATTAAAGACGGGATACTTGCGGGGGGGGGGGGGCGGCAGTTGCCAATCTCGCCCAGGGCGGCAAAGTCCCTAGGGCCGTGCCTGCTGTGGTGGCTGATTAAATGTTAACGGCGGTTATCTTCAACGGTCAACTTCAACGTGTTGCGGTTATGACTGCTGTCTAAGCTTATCGAGGTGTAAACTATTTCAATCAGCACTGCCATAGTGGGACTCTCTTAAAGCTGTCAGAATTGATTTAATGAAAAGCATTGGAGCTATTTAGATGCAAACAGTGCATCCCATCTTAGTAATCGGGAAAATAGGTGGTGGTGGAAAAGGAGGAGGTGGAGGAGGAGGAGGAGGAGGAAGAGGAGGTGTCATACAATCCTTTTAAAGAAGGCAATTGTAAAAATACTGAATGAAAAGGAAATTTAGATTTGTATGACAATTCAAATTGAACCAAGACACTTGTCATATTTTGTACAAGCAAAAGAGGAAGAGAACTTATATACGACTAAAAACTTTGCTTATAACAATTACTTCAGTTGAATTAGCATATTTGGGTACATCAATCGTACCCAAACGTACTCAACCGTACTCGAACTAAATGGTTCTATAAAATAGTTATCCAGTAATGATGGAGTACTGCATTCTATAAACATAACCTATGATACGAATTTCGACTATATCAAAATCAATCACCCTTTCTTCATAAATTTAGCAATTAAGATTGATTTTCATGAAGTAGGAAGGAAGAAAGAATTTGGGAAAACTTCCATTCATAGGTCCTCATTTGAATTTGGACTGAATTCAATAATGGATATGGACATTGGATAATTAATTATTGAATTCAGTCCAAATTCATATGAGGACCTAGGAATGGAAGTTTTCCCAAATTCTTTCTTCCTTCCTACTTCATGAAAATCAATCTTAATTGCTACATTTATGAAGAAAGGGTGATTGATTTTGATATAGTCGAATATAGAAATTTGAAATAGAAACTATTTTATATAATTAATTTTAATAATTAATCTCTATAGAATTTTCTGTGCGAGGCTGATTAAAATGTGTCGGAAAAAATTGAGGAGCTCTAGGGGTTCCAGGCCGGTTAAATTATCGTGATTTGGAGTTTTTGCCATAGCCTCCAGTGTGTTATCTAACTGATTTTGAGGTGGGTTTTCCGAGGAAAAAAGCCGTATTGGCTGTGAATTTTTTGTCATTTGTAGCTTGAATATAATAAAGATTTTCTTGTCGAAGCTAGTTGAAATAGTGGTGTTCCTCAATAGAACTGAGTTTTTGCATCAGCTCACCATCCTGAGCCTGACTAGTGATTGTACTTTGTACATGTGGAATGGAGAAATTATTCTCTCCTTGTTCGGTTGTAGCCACGCCTTCTTTCTGTAAGCATCAACTCCACGATTCAATAATTATTCTCTTCTATTTTACTTGTTTTCTAGTTTTTTTCCAATCAAATGGTCATTTTCCAGGAAACAGCCCCGAAAAAATTTTCTAGTCGGTTTTATGTATAATTTGGGGCGCTGAATTCAAAACTGAAATTTTGCCACGCCAGAGGATGTCTTCATCCCTAAAAACCCCAATAACCCCGAATTTTGGGGACTTTTTCAACTTTCCCTTCTTATTTCGAAAACTTTGGTTTCTCTACAAAATTAGAGTCAATGGAATTTCTAATAAATTGAATCGTCGCGCGGGATTTTACGACTTCTGGGTTTAGAGCTACAGAATTTTTCAAAAAAATGGGATTTGGACTAAGATATACTTGCTTAAAAAAGCCATTGCAGTTTTGAACTTCGGGGTGGTCCTGTGGTGTGGGGTGGGGGGGGGGTGCAAGCGGTGGAGAATCTATGTATATAGGCTATGTACTATGTAGCCTGTACTAGCATCAACAAATGAAAGGAGAAATAAGAAGAAGAAGAAGAAAAATATTGAGCGGTGAGGAAAACAAAAAGCTCGCCCAAGTACCTCCTGCATTAAATTTCGAGTTCTTGTATTTCATCTTCTCTCTTTCATCATACTGTCCTTATTTCTCGTTTGTTTGCAATCCACCAGTGATACTGGATCGAACAAACATTTTTTGGGACACTTGAATAATATTATGCTGGAGGTAGACCGACCTACACCTGGCCAACAAGGAGCAGTGAGAATGCGCAAACGCAAACATTCATCCATCTCAACTCAAACCATTTCTCATTTCCTTGTTATTTACAAAGCAACTGACTGTTGTTGTGACATTCACGTTTAACTGACAACTGACAGTAGTAAAACCAATTGTTTATTCCCATTCAACCGAAGCTGACAATTTATAGTGAATCTCATAATAGGACAGTTCACTCTCAATTGCTTTGTCAATATTTGTCCCAGTGAGTTGTGAGGAAGCTGATATAATACGATGTCAATTATGTCGATGTCATCTATAAACTTTGAGAACTGCTTCACATGCAATGCTACTCTGCGTTTGTTATTTTCTTGGCGATGAAGATTATTCGAATTAAACAATAGTTATTTGTGCAACTAGTGCGCAAAGTGACAGTTTGCTGCACCGAAAGAAACGTTTACCGACCGGCGGAATTACCGGCGGAATTACCGGCGGAATGGTTTCTTGAGTGCAGCAGAGGAACTTTGCGCACGTATTTCACATTAAGTTTTTCCTACAGTTACCATTGAATATGAAAAGTGGGTAATTATGGGTAAAATTGCCTGAAATGCATCAAATGTTTTTCTGTGTAATTTTATTATTGATAAAAACATTAATCCTAAAATCCTAAAGTCCTCGTTGTCCTTGGTTATAATATATAATGAATAATAATTAGCGCGTTGTGCTTCGTTGCACCTCTGCTCACTATAGCAGCCACAGCAGTCACTGTTACCAACTTCATTTTGATTTTGCTGCACTGTTGCTCCATATAACCTACTAAGTATTTTGTGTTGCTATGTTGCAAATCTGGAGTGCAGAAAAATTTTTCCCACACTAGAGCGGAAAAGTGATTCTTTGCGTTCTGTAATCAGTGCAGCAATGGCCACTTTTCAACGTAACTGTAGGAAAAAAATATATCACAACATAGCACGATTCCAAGTCTATTTCCTTAGCAGTATTCCAAGTTCATGATTTCCAAATTCAAAGGCTTGGGAGAAATGAATGTTTTCGCCCCACTTGGATGTAATGAGCTGGTTTTCTTGCGTCATATGGAGGCCGAAAATGACTGTTTTCTGACCAGGCCGGTAAAAGTTTTACGGCTGTAAAATAACCTTGAAGTCAGCTGATTCTGATTTGATGTGAACGTGTTTACAAAATGGTTTATGAAACGGAATCAGTTTATGCTTCTAGAATTGAATAAGTATTCTGCAATAAGATACTATCATTTTATTTGGATGAATAGATTTATATATTATAAATTATTCAAATTCGATTTTCAGAGTAGGATAGAACTTCTAACCTAAACTTCCGAAGTCAACGACAACAAGCATTGTTGACGTTGACATTCAGATTGGCCAAATTTCAGTGCTAAAACAGCTGATCAAAAAATTTTTCATTATTTGTGTTTATTATTCAAGAATCAAAACATTTATAATAAAATCATCTTATAGTCAATTGGAAGAATAAAAAGTATAAACTCAACCTCTTACATAATTGAACATAATCTTTTAGGTTATTTAGACAAATCAGAATAAAAAATAAAAATACTTGGACAATTTCCTGATATTCAGATTACCTCAGATTTGCTAGAGCTATGACCTTCCACTTTTGCTTTCGGAAGTGCTTATAATAGACAATATTATTCTCATATATAAATTGTTTATTTTTCTGTGTGGCGAAAAATAACGTTCCCACCATGGGCAAAAATGTTTTTCCGGCTCTCAATCTTTTCTAGTCCTCGGCCTACGGCCTCGGACTTGAAAACCGATTTCGAGCCAGAAAAGTCTCATTTTCGGCCCTAGGTGCGAAATATACTATTACATCAACAAATTGACGATGAAGATTATTCAAATTAAACAAAAAATATATCACAACATGGCACGATTCCAAGTCTATTTCCTTAGCAGTATTCCACGTTCATGATTTCCAAATTCAAAGGCTTGTGAGAAATGAATGTTTTCGACAACAAATTATTTTCCAAACGCTTTAAAATATTGGATCTCACAACTTTGTGATGTCTCCAAGAACATTAAAGAATTAACTGACTTCATACTTTCCATGAACTGTGTATCTATATCTTGAACATTTAATTTTTATTTTATTTATTTACAACTCAAATGACACTAATGTAAAAGCATTGGAAGATGAAATAATAAGGTAGTTCTTGTGCTATTTTTCTTCCAAATTTATAGGTGACAGAGTCCAAGGTTAGGTTAGAATTTCACGTGTACAATTTTTATAAAATTTTAGTCCAAAATAAACATGAATGCAAAGTACGAAAACGTCACTCATCATTTCAAATCATTTCGAATAATGCATATCAGCAACATTCTATTAGTAATGAGAGATGGGTTATTGCTCACTTCTGGCTCACTGCTCATCCCGTTCACGCATATTGCTGGTTGAAACGCTCAAATAGGGATGTTTACGTTCGACTCCACTCAGTTCTCGAGCTTCAGATTGGAAGAGCATGAGGATCCACAACTTGAACTCAATTTCCAGTCACTGATGCAGTTTGAACCGTGCTGGAGCATGGGGCTTATGGCCCTAAGTAGTGTCACGCCTCCTTCATGCGCCACGAACACAGAGACCGCACGTATGCTTTTCATTATACTCCGTACAAAATTACTTCAGACTTGGATGAATTTGCGGCGCAGAGAAATATAGAGATATCAGCAAATTACAGTAATGGATTGAGTCATAGCTGGAAGCGCAGTTGTCAATTTGTCACTTAGAGTCAGTCGAGTCAGTGCTTGCAGAGAGGAAACTTCCCAAGTTTAACATGAGCGCTTGAATACTCACTGGAAATTAGAGAACGCTGATCTGTTCACAACGGCAACATAGCCGCCGTTGTATCCCTACATCGGGATGCCTCCTCTGCTGCGCATGTCCATCCCAAGTAAGAAGTTATTTTTTACAGAGTATAGAATGATTACTATCCTATACTATTTAACGAGCAATTTCTGTTTATATGTTTGTATTTCACAGGATCTCGAAAACGGCTCTAACGATTCTCACGAAATTCAGAACATAGTAGGTTCATAATTCAGAACATAGTAGGTTCAAAAATTCGATTGCACTAGGTCTCATCCCTGGGAAAACTCGCTGAAGGACATTAAAAGAATAATTATTATTCATCCTTGGAAAAACAGCTGATAAGTTAATAATAATTATTTTGCCGTCTGTTGATGATGGAAGTGAGTGAGCGAGTTCATGTGTGTGGGACTGTGTCAAAATTATGACTCATCTGTTGAACTTTTGTAATAGTTAAATCAGGTACTTAGTGCCGGTTACAAAAAAACCGGTTATCTTTCAAATTCAAATTTTAAATTTCCAAATCTCATTTATTTGCCATGAAAAATACAGATTGATAAAATGAATATTCTAACTTAAAAAATGGCACTACCGGCAAAGAAAAAAAACTTGTGCGCCGGCAGTGAGTTCGAACAACTAGGTACAGCAAACATGTCAATAGAAAGAAAAAGAGCTTATTCAAACCACTAGAATAAATGGAACTACGGAAACCAGGCCACATCTCAATACTTACAATGATTAATCCTGATTAATTCCAGTAGATCCATCTTTTTGAAATGGTCTTCTCTGATTTGGTTCACGTGAAATTAATCAGGATTAAAATTTAACCGGCTTTTGTGCAAGCGAGCCTTCGTGAGGGAAATTTTTGCATTCCTCTGGGAATTAATATCAATTCACTGTGATCAGATTACTTCTTTCGTAATAAATTGTTTATGCTTTTGTACTCCAGAGCGAAGCTCGGTCCCCGGTATTGTAATCATTATGATAAGAACATACTGCATATTCTCATTATTATAATAAGCCTGCTATCAATAGCTGGTGAAAAGCATAAGGTTCCAAGTAATTCTATTCGTAGCTCAAGAAGTTTCGATTTTCTTCAATAAAAGGGCCAAGCCACACGAAGTTTCCTCAGGGTTTTTCTATACGATTCGGCAGGGCAGGAAGCTCTCCGCTTGGCTGATTGGGTTGCCGTTCGGGAATCAGCTGATAATCAGCCAATCGGAGAGCTGCCGACTCGCCTGGAAAAACGCTTTGTGTTGCTTGTCCCTGAGAGTGGAAAAATTGTTCATTGATTTGTGTTGCATGTTGTCAGCTGTTGCCTGCCACAAGCCAATCAAAGCCACGTCATGGATATTAAGCTCGGCAAAAGGAGCTCAACCAAAGCCAGCTATATCGGCTTTCACTTTCAACTGACAGCACTCCTGATAAATAACATCTATGCGTTCCATCCGATCAATGTTGACTGTGGAAACAAAATCTGAGTATAGCCGTGTTGTAAAATTGCTACTGCGAAAGCCGAAAAGCTGAATACTGCCGAAAAGAGGCTTAACTCTCCACTCTCCTCTATCACTCACACCCTCTCTCTCTCTCTCACACACACACACACGTACTCTCTCTCTCGCTGTCCTATCTGCTTTCTCTCGACAAGGATCCAATCTGTTGTAATCAGATTTGCGGCTTGTGGCAGGTGAAAAAAGAAGTCTTACTTTTACAGAGATGATTTTTCAAGGAGGGTTGCTGTGCGGAAGGAAGAGAGAGAGAGAGAGAGAGAGACGGCTGCAGTACAATATGAATAGAGAGGGAAGAACGTATAATGGTGGAGGATTATACCAGAAAAGTATGAAAAGGGGGTATGAGACAAATTGGTGAATGATGTTAGTGTGAGGGAGATTGTAGGGAGGAGAATAGAATAGCTTCTTCTTCTTCTTCTTCTTCTTCTTCTTCTTCTTCTTCTTCTTCTTCTTCTTCTTCTTCTTCTTCTCCTCCTTCTTTTTTCTCTTCTCTTTCCTCTTCTCCTCTCTCCTCTTTTGGTAGAGAGTTAGTGGGGAGGATATTTTCAATATTCTTTCCGAAGAATGGACATTGATATGTCCAAGGCTCCGCCAATTTATGTAGATGCATAACAATATGATTATTATCTATAGTTATTATATTACAAACTGCTTTTCCATATCATATACAGTTCAATAATTATTTTCTTAGTCTATATTATGTAAATTCATCTATAATTTTGCTGTATTGTAAGCTATTGTATATAAGTGTATAAGCCAGTATATATTGTAATCTACATAAATAAAGTACTCAATCAATCAATCAATCAATCACTCCTCCTTCTTCCTCCATGGATCGAACTGATACTTTTCATCTTCACTTCAAATTTATTTATCTATTTGGAAATAAACATATTTGAGGGACCAGGAACTAAATTCCATTATTGCCCTCAAAACGCAAAGTGAGCAGTAAAATGAAAAAAGTAAGAAGTATGTAAGTAATTCTCTTGTTTTCATGGAAAACATTATCGAATGCCTTAAGAACCAATCAGAGAGGTCTTCTTCTGATTCTATCGTAGCATTCAATAATGACTAGAATTTAACAGGCTTTCGTGCAACCGGTGCTAGGAGATTTTGGACCAATACTGTTGTCTTTGAGAGTGGATGACTCAAAGTAAAGACTATACTCTGTACAAAATTACTCTTGACTTGGAGGAATATGCGGCGCAGAGACAGGAAGAGGAATCAGACAATTACATTGATTACTCACTAGTAATACGAGAACGCTGCCCGGCTCAGAAGGGAAACATTGCCGCTGTCGTATCCCGACCGCTGTATGCCTTCTCTGCTGTGCATGTCCCTCCCAAGTCAAAAGTAATTTTGTTTGGAATATAGTCTTTACTTTGAGAGAGTCGTGGGACATAACTTCTTATTGCGTTCATCACATAGGTGACCTCAGACTAGACAGTATAGAATGTAATATTCACTTTCTGCACTAGACGGGACTTCAGATTTTTGCGGCCCGATTTTTTGTGTCCTGCCTCCAGATAAGGGTGTCCTTCCTACAGATTTTGGTGTCCTTCCTTCAGACTTTGGTGTCCTCACTTTAGATTTTGGTGTCCTTCCTTCAGATTTTGATGTCCTTCCTTCAGACTTTGGTGTCCTCACTTTAGATTTTGGTGTCCTTCCTTCAGATTTTGATGTCCTTCCTCCAGATTTAGGTGCCCTTCCTTCAGATTTTGGTCTTCCTCCATCAGATTTTATTTATCATTTACAATCAACTTAAGGAGAGACTGCAGTCCAAAACTTCTTTTCATCTCAATTTCATAAAATAAATTGTCCAAATAAAGGGTATGTACGACTTTCCAATTCTCCACTAATTTTCACATTGAAACAAAACACAAAAACTTTAATAATTAATTTAGAATTTAGAAAGATTAAGATCCGAATCGATAACAAAATTCCTTCTACTTGGTACTCAAAACTGTAAAATGAATATTAATTTGAAATATTCTGTTCCGAAAATTGAAACAAATCTAATTTTGGTGTCTTTCCTGCAGATTTTGGTGTCCGTCCTTTGGATTTTTGTATCCTTACTTCAGATTTTCGTGTCCTCCCTTAGATTATGATGTCCTTACTTCAGATTTTGGTGTCCCTCCTTCAGATTCTGATGTCCGGCTGGTGTCTCACTGGTGTACCGCTTTGATACGGCCCTTACACGTCCTCTAACAACACTCACAATCTAACAATAGGCTGCAAAACCAACTGATCGAGATGTTATTGTTGAATGCGCTAAACACTAAACAGTGTTGTATAGTTATGGATTGAACCTTTGCAGAATTCAGTGAAGCGAAAGCATAATCCTCTTATACCACTAACTACTATGGCCAACATGTTTCCGGACACAATTGAACGGAAGTTTGAGAGTGAGAGAGACAGTGAAAGAGAGAATGTTGGTGAAAGAGAGAGATATCGAGGGAAATTTCACATATTTTGAGAAGACCTACTTCAGTGTCAGTATTCTTCAAGAATAGCATCATTGCTTCTCATTTAAACAATGCTGACCTTCTGAAGTGAACCCCACCACAACAAACATTTGCAAATCCGTTTGTGAAGGAAGCTCTTCCACTCTGGCTTTTGTTGTTGATGTTATTTGATAATTCCAGAGCTTATCTGTTGTTGGCTGATAAATTTTGCAAACGGATCTACTTTGACTCTGGAATCTCTTTGTATCTCATCAGATTTAATCAGATTCCTTCATTGATTTGGTTACTTTGTATAAGATTACAAGATGTGTTGTCTTATAGTCTTATACACTGAAGCTGCGTTTAAACCAAAATTATTATTAATAGAATATTTATTTCTACGTCCTTTTAGATCATATTAGATTGAACATAACTTACCATACACATGTGTTTGTCAAGTATTGTTCAATCTGATAGAATCTATAAGGAAGGAAAATTAAACATTTAGTTGATAACTTTGGTTTAAACGCAGCTCACGGGCCGGTTTCCGAGCTCGGGATTTAGTTAAGTTCTGAAGTTCGGAATTTACTAAGATATTGCAATAATTTTTCAAATGCTAATGAATTATTAATAATCATTTTTTTCTAGTTCATAAGTTCTAGACTTCATAACTGGAGTCAGAAAATTGGCTTTCCGAAACGGGGCGTTTCTTAGTTTTTAGTTTTTATGATATTCTTTATTTTTCCATTTGTATTATTGGAAACGTTTCCCCTTGTCGAAATGAAACATTCCTGAATAATCCAAAATAGCTGAACTTTTACAATATTTCTCTTTATTTTGTGTTTTCAATTCTCTAGTTTTTCGTTTCCTATTATATTAACGAAGCAATTTCTGTATATATATTTTTATATCTGGTTATTTATGTCCAACGGATCTCGAAAACGGCTCAAACGATTTTCACGAAACTTGGAACATAGTAGGTTTATGATATAAAAATTTGAATGCACTAGGTCTCATTCCTGGGAAAACTCACTGAAGGACATGGAAGGGAAAAAACAGATGATAAATTCTTCGTTTGTCGATAACAGAAGATATGGGAGAGAAACAGAATTATGTTCAGCTGTTCAACTATTTGCAATCAATCAGCTTATTCATGAGAAATGATAATCTAGAAATTTTGATCGATTTGATGAAAATAATCTGATTTGCTGACATGACATGGTATATAATTATTAGAGTATATCATAATTTTCAAAGATAATAATCATTTTACAGTTTTAAGTGAGTGTTATTATGTTATTCAATTTGGTTTGTAAACAATCTAAATTAGAACTTTTCTGTTTTCAGATATTTGGACTAAAAATTTGACCTGAATTCAAGTGTATGGAACATAAACTTCTTTTTGGAATATTTATAGTGTATAAATCAAAATTCGGGGAAGAAACAGTTCTGGGCTGTGCCTGTTAGTCCTTCCCCAATCATTTTTAAGAATTATAGTGTTCTGTTTATCAATAAATAGATAACGAGCGAAGCTCGGTGTCCGGATATTATTCACTATATGATCTCCCCCTGAATCATGGAACAAGCTTTTTCGCCCCACTTGGAGGTAATGAGCTGGTTTACGTGCGCCATACGGAGGCCGAAAATGATTGTTTTCCGACCAGGCCGGTAAAATTTTTACGGCCCCAGGGCTGTAAAATAACCTTGAAGTCAGCTAATTCTCATTTGATGTGAACGTGTTTACAAAATAGTTTATGAAACGGAATCAGTTTATGCTTCTAGAATTGAATAAAGTATTTTGCAATAGGATACTATCATTTTATTTGGATGAATGAAATACAAATAAGATATTATAAACTATTCAAATTCAATTTTCAGAGTATAATAGAATCTAACCTCAAACCTCATAGTACTTCGTTTATCACGAAACATGGTGAATAATTTTGGTTGGAACTACTTGGGCAATATCCATGGTGCTGAACGTTTTTACAAATAATTATGAAACGGAATCAGTTTATGCTTCTAGAATTGAATAAAGTATTCTGCAATAATATACTATCATTTTATTTGGATGAAATGAAATACAGATAAGATATATATTATAAACTATCCAAAATTTGATTTTCAGAGTAGGATAGAACTTCTAACCTAAACTTCACAAGTCGATGACAACAAGCATTGTTGACGTTGACATTCAGATTGGCAAAATTTCAAGTGTGCTAAAACAGCTGATCAAAAACTTTTCATTATCTTCTTCTTCTTCTTCACTTCAAGGATTAGGTTTGTTAAAGAACCTGTTCCGGCACCCATCTTTTCCTCGGTCTTCCCACGTCTCTTTTCCCAGTAGGTTTATAGCATTTAGCCTCCAAAGGTATTCGTCCAGGAGGCATTCTATTCAAATGACTGCACCAATTTATTCTGTTTTGAATGATTTTTCCATGTAAAGGTGTAACAGATAAAGCTCTTCTTATCTCCTCATTTCTGATTCTATCTGCTCTAGTGCAGCCAAACACACTTCTTAGAAACCTCATTTCTGCAGCTTGAATCTTGCTGTCTACTCTACTTGTGTGGATCCAATTCTCACTTCCGTAAAGCAGCGTTGGTACAGCGATGGTATTGAAGAATTTGATTCTAGTATCCTGCCTTGTTTTATTTTTGAGGTTTCTATGAATATTGCCACATATTCGTTGGAACTTTGATACTTTGTTATGAATATCTTTATCCGTATCATAGGTTACATCATTGCCAAGATAATTGAAATTTTTCACCTGTTCTATTATTTTCCCATTCAATTCTATCTTGGTTCTGGATGGATATTTACCTTTGAAAGCCATTGATTTTGTTTTCTTAGCTGATATCTTTAAATTATATTTCTGAGAAACTCTGTCCAGCATAAACATCGCTTTCTGTAAGGCGTCCTCATTCTCTTGAATTATTGTAAGGTCATCTGCATACATGATTGAGTTAACAGATGTATGGGCTGATAACTGTATACCTGAGTCAGCCAAATTTTTCCATGTTCGTAACATGTCGTCCACGTAAATATTAAATAATGTCGGAGATATACAGCATCCTTGCCTTACACCCTTGTTTATATCAATGACCTTACTCAAACCGTCCTTTACTTGTAAACGTATAGTCGTTTTTACATATAGGCTCTGCAAAGATGAATTATATGCTTGGGATATCCTCTCGAATCCAGAATTGACCATAGTAAGTTGCGATTTACTGAATCAAAAGCCTTTGTGAAGTCTATAAAAGCTAAGTGTGTCTCTAGATTATATTCTCTTCATTTTGATATAATTTGATTCAAAGCGAAAACTGCATCGGTGCATGACCTACCTTTTCGGAAGCCCATCTGTTCTTCCAGGAGAAGTACATCAGTGATTATTTTCAATCTATTGTTTAGAATTCTGGCATAGACTTTGTATGTTGTATCCAGAAGACTGATACCTCTATAATTTTGAGGATCTGCTCTACTTCCTTTTTTGAATAGGGATATAACCAGGGACTGCAACCACTCTTTTGGTACTTGGTGTTGTTTCCAGCACATATTGAAAAGATGTAGTATTCTATGGTGTAGAAGGACTTTTCATTATTTGTGTTATTATTCAATAATTAAAACATTTATAATGATATCATCTTATTGTCATTTTAAAGAATAATAAAGTATAAACTCAACCTCCCACATAATTGAACATAATCTTTTAGGTTATTTAGACAAATCAGAATAAAAAATAAAAATACTTGGACAATTTCCTGATATTCAGATTACCTCAGATTTGACCTTCCACTTTTGCTCTCGGAAGTGCCTAATAAACAATTATTATTCTCATATATTTATATTGTTTTATTTTTGTGTGTGGCGAAAAATGGCGTTCGCACCACGGGCAAAAATGTGTTTCCGGCTCTCAATCTTTTCTAGTCCTCGGCCTACGGCCTCAGACTTGAAAATCGATTTCGAGCCGGAAAAGTCTCATTTTCGGCCCTAGGTGCGAAATATACTATTCCATGTCACTAGAGACAGTTACACAAACATCGATTATTGGACGTTCGATTTTTTGCCGTCAATATAAATTCTACCAGATTAAACGGAGCTTGACAAACATTGTGTATCACATCTTCTGTTTAATTTAATAGAATTCAAAAGAACGGCAAAAAATCGATGTTTGCTTAATTGGCTTCAGAGTTTGATTCATCCATTCACGAAAAATTGTTCAAACAAATAACTCCACTATTGGCAATCAACGGTTTGGAACACGTGAGATGCTTATTCAGTCAGCTCATTCATGAGAAATAATAATCTAGAAATTTTGATCGATTTGATGGAAATAAAATAATAGATATAAAATAATAGATATAAAATAATAGATAAATTAGCCTTAGATATTGGCTCACAGATAAAAAATACAAAAATTGAATAAAATTTCACTAATAGGTCTTTGGTAACTTTTTAACAAGGTCTTAACGGTGAGGATTTTAAAAGGGAAGTGTGCTGCCTTCTTCTAAGCTTTTGGCTAGAACCTTTTTCTTGGAATCTCTGTGTAATCAATTTGCATGAAAATTCGCCATTGGTGGAATGATTATGACGTAGGCATGACGTCAGTGGCAAGCAGTAAAATATAATTCCTTTGATTACAATAATAACTTAATTTGTAAGTTAATTGTATTATTTTTCGTAAGTTGCTTAATTCTCTATATACAGTTCCCCTATACAGTGTACATGCACTAGCATATATGATAAGGCAAGTTTGCTGGCTGATAACAGATTAACATATGATGCTTTCAAACGATCATCCCTTTTGGTGCCATTTCTATGACATATGATTGGCTTAGACTTGCCAAAGAGATTCATTCACCATGTGACTCAGTTGAAACAATAATTTATAATTTAATATTTCGATAAAATCCCTATTATATTCGAAACTGTTATAATTAATTTTGCTGCTCTTATCAATGATACAATATTCATGCTATGACCTTGTTCGTTACTACAACATTTAACATTATAATGTAATTTCGTGAGTAATAAATAATTTTAACAATAATACACTTTATTTTATTTATTTTTCATTGAAATTCTTCCTCCTTTTTCAATAGTTCTCAATTTTAGAAATAATATTATAGCTTGCATTGAAACCTGGCATGACATTGATAATATTGAGTCAGTCAGCTGTGTCTGAGCTGTTACAAAACATCTGATCAATTGTAAACAAAAGTGTAACCTCCAAAAGTTCAATGAGCAATTCATAAATGGTTTGTACTTAATTAGCAAAATAATTATAATTTTATTAAATAATTCTTTGAAAAAAATGCGTGGTACAAAACGGTACTCTTATCTTATACTCAGCTGTTGATAAGGGAGCCTTATCGCTCGGGTACTAACTGTTTGTTTGGCAAACCTTCTATTTTATAAGGGTAATTATAATTTTTACAGTTAATTCTCTCCTTTCATGAGATTTACTCAAAAAATTCATCACAATATGTATATATATTTTTATGGTTATGTGGTTATATGGGTATATATTTATGTTCAACGGATCTCGAAAACGGCTCTAACGATTCTCATGAAATTTGGATCAAAGTAGGTTTATGATATGAAGATTCGATTGCACTAGGTCTCAACCCTTGGATAACTTGCTGAAGGACATTAAAAGGATAAATACGTCCTTGGGAAAACAGCTGGAAATTTTGTCGTCTGTCGATACCGTAATGGAAGAGAGTGAACGAGTGCCATCGAAGTGAAGAGTGAACGAGAGATCATCCAGCTGATCTCACGAGAAGAAAAATTCAGCAAGAGAAACTTATTTTCGTTTATTTCTCTTTTTTTCAGGAAACATGTTTACTTCAGAAAGTCAAAAATAGTAACTAGATGCTGTTAGTGTAGAATAGTATATAGTATATTAACAAATATTGTAGCAAACATAGTAAATCAAAGTAAATCGAATTCATAGTATATCTATTATTTGTAATTGATGATGTGTTTGTTTTTTGAAGTGTGGATAAATTGTTTTCTTTTTTGATGAGTGATAGTAGCTCAACCTAGATATGATTTAGACGGTATTATAAATTTGAAAATGGCTAGTTTTGGGCATAAGCCTGTTAAGCCTCCTCATATAACTGTAAAAATAATTGTACGACTGAGAAAATGAATAAATAAAAATCTGGTGTGGCGCACTCACACAACTTTCCTTGCCGTTATGAAAATTGATCACCTGACGCTAGTGTACCCGCGCATCTCAAGTCTACTATTCAAAGATTTAAGCCAGCTGGTGACAGGGAAATAACGCTGGAGGCACACATGAGGTCTGCTATCTCTTCATAGTGAATGATTCAATAGAATCAACAATAATTTGCAATTGAATAATCACATTTTCTCGAATTTAAAGCTTATTTTCAATTTTAGGTGAAAATGTTACTGAACATTAATTGTAGAGTTTTTCATGCTCAATCTAATCCACTTGATTTTTTTTGTTTCAATTGTATCTGAAGCCTGATAATTGGGAATCTATCTGCATTGATGGGGCGGAGCTCCTGAAATTTTTACAGATATGGGACTTGTGGCCGTTGATAGAGCTTATCGATGACTATTTTAGGTATGAATTTGATCAAAATCGTTGGAGCCGTTTCCGAGAAAATCACGAAAAACCCTGTTTTTGACAACATTTTCGCCATTTTAGCCGCCATCTTGAATTGCATTTGATCGAAATTGTTCGTGTCGAATCCTTATAGTGAAAGGACCTTAAGTTCCAAATTTCAAGTCATTCCGTTAATTGGGAGATGAGATATCGTGTACACAGACGCACATACACTCATACACACACACACACACACACACACACCACACACACACACACACACACACACACACACACACACCACACACACATACAGACCAATACCCAAAAACCAGTTTTTTGGACTCAGGGGACCTTGAAACGTATAGAAATATAGAAATTGGGGTACCTTAATTTTTTTTGGAAAGCAATACTTTCCTTACCTATGGTAATAGGACAAGGAAAGTAAAAATATAAACTATAAATTCAATCTTCCCTTACAAATGTTCTATGGTTTTACACTCCAGAGCAAAGCTCGGTCCCCCGATATTCATGATTACTCATAATAATATAACATTTCAATCTTCCCCTTCTGCTCCTCCTTTCCTCCTTCCTCCTCTTTCTCATCTCATCCTCTTCCTTCTCCTTCTGCTCCTCTTTCTTCTCCCCCTTCCTACTCCTGGTCACCTTTCTTCTCATGCTTCTCTTATCAACTGACTGCGCTGTTTGTTTTGTTATTATTTTATAGAAGTAGAGTAGTCCTGGTGAGAACTACTTATATTTTATTAATTAGACTAGATTGCAATGAAAATTGGAAAAAACTCATCTGCCACCTTATCTTTCTCTATTTTATCCAATTCTTCCCCTAATTTTCATATTCGTTCTGATCTCGCCCTCTTGATCTTCATATTGAAATCTTGGACAGAAATAGTTCAATATTGATGCACATGTCTGTCCAGCATTTTTTGTCGTTGATGAAGAAAAAGAAAAAAAGAAAAAGAAGGAGAAGAAGAAGAAGAAGAAGAAGAAGAAGAAGAAGAAGAAGAAGAAGAAGAAGAAGAAAAAGAAGTAGAAGAAGAAGAAGAAGAAGAAGAAGAAGAAGAAGAAGAAGAAGAAGAAGAAGTAGAGGGAGGAGAAGAGAAGCAGAATAAGAATACAAAGAGGAAGATACTTCATCTTTTTCTATTTTATCCATTCTTCCCCTAATTTTCATATTCGTTCTGATCTCGCCCTCTTGATCTTCATATTGAAATCTTGGACAGAAATAGTTCAATATTGATGCACATGTCTGTCCAGCATTTTTGTCGTTGATGAAGAAAAAGAAAAAAAGAAAAAGAAGGAGAAGAAGAAGAAGAAGAAGAAGAAGAAGAAGAAGAAGAAGAAGAAGAAGAAGAAGAAGAAAAAGAAGTAGAAGAAGAGAAGAAGAAGAAGAAGAAGAAGAAGAAGAAGAAGAAGAAGAAGTAGAGGGAGGAGAAGAGAAGCAGAATAAGAATACAAAGAGGAAGATACTTCATCTTTTTCTATTTTATCCATTCTTCCCCTAATTTTCATATTCGTTCTGATCTCGCCCTCTTGATCTTCATATTGAAATCTTGGACAGAAATAGTTCAATATTGATGCACATGTCTGTCCAGCATTTTTGTCGTTGATGAAGAAAAAAAAAAAAGAAAAAGAAGGAGAAGAAGAAGAAGAAGAAGAAGAAGAAGAGAAGAAGAAGAAGAAGAAGAAAAAAAAAGAAGTAGAAGAAGAGAAGAAGAAGAAGAAGAAGAAGAAGAAGAAGAAGAAGAAGAAGAAGAAGTAGAGGGAGGAGAAGAGAAGCAGAATAAGAATACAAAGAGGAAGATACTTCATCTTTTTCTATTTTATCCATTTCTTCCCCTCATTTTATATTCTTTCTGATGTCGTCTTCTAACTCTCCATTTCCTCATTCTCCTTCCTCTCTCTCTCTCCCACTCCCTTCCAATCATCCTCAAATTGCTCTCTTTCCAACATACTTCACAACCGACTTGTTATTCTTTATCTTTCCCCAGTTACGTCTGGTAACACTTGGACGCGTTCATCCGTAACTAAAACACCGCGTGATTTGAGTCATAGCCCACAGACACACACACACACACACACCAGTGTGTGCTCCATTCATCATATTCATTCATCCGTCTCTTCATTACTCCATTCATACACCAACAATTCACGCTTCAACGCTCATTCTGGGACCCAATCAAAAAATCACTCCCATTCACAGGCACGTTCTCATTAAATGTCAGTGAGGCCTACGTTTCAACTTGATCGGAATTTCTAGTATGAAAGATCTTGTAATTTTTGTTGTATGTAAAGATCTTAAATTTCTAGGAAGATCTTCCCAACATTAAGTTGGCTCTCCACTAAAATATTTTTGAAATCTCTCAACGCCATCGTTTTGAGCTCGTTTTGAGATGATTTGAGCAACTTGTATGTATATAAATATTTCTAAGCACTATAAGGGGCAGTTTCCGATCTCGGGATATAGCCTAGATTTAGGTTTTAAACAGCTGGAGCCAAAAAATTGGCTTTCCGAAACGGGGCGTGATAGTCCACGTTCAAATTAAATTATGAGAAACTAGAACATTGAACACAAAATAAAATAAAAAGAGAATAGTGTAAAGTTTCAAACTTACCTACATCGCGAGCTCAGAAACCGGCCCTAAGTTTCGAATCGATCTGTTTTTGTCTGTTTGTTTGTACCGCAGTTACAGTCGCTGTTATTGTCCGATTTAGATAAAATTTGGTATACAAATACTTTGAAACATTGCGCGTCGACTTATATGATGTAGAAAGCTCTTTGAAATTTTGCATTTCAAAGATAATACAAAAGGAAAAGGAGACTCCTTCGAACGCCAATTTTACCGTAAAGATCAGAATATAGAAATAAAAATTAGAATATGAGTAACAATTTTAAAATTGTATGCTCGGATGTCTCGGCTATTTATTTATTTATTTATTTATTTATTTATTTATTATTTATTTATTATTTATTTATTCATTTTCTTTACATACAAAGGCTATGATCACATTATCAAGACTGGCATCATAGGCGAATCATGTTGTGAGCATACAATTAAAAAAAAAAAGGATAATCAGATTATTATTTTTATTTCTATTAAAGAGCAGCCCTAACTAAAAAAGACAGAATATAGAATTATTAATCACTAGCCGTCAGGCTCGCTTCGCTCGCCATATCCGTCTAGCCAGGGGGCTCCGCCCCCTGGACCCCCGACTGGATCGTCCAAGAATGAGATCAGCAGGCTCGCTTCGCTCGCCTGCATTTTTTCATTTTTATCATATTATATTAGGACAATCCAGTCGGGGGTCCAGACTAAACGTCTGGCTAAACAGATATGGCGAGCGAAGCGAGCCTGACGGCTAGTAATATAATATTCCCAGGATTGAAGTAGCAGTGCCCAATCAATTTTTCCGCGATAAATGCATTTAAATCTTCAACTTGGTGCCAACCTAACAAAATCAACTCAACTTAATGCCAACCTGACAAAATTATTAATTTAGTTGCCGTTAACACTGTTTCGAAGAGTACTCTATCTAGATTATAGTTCTATAGTAACATATGATATGGAAATTTCAATTCTAATTAAGAGATTGAGAGAAGAAGAATATACATGCTAAAAGACGAACTTTAAACCCTTAAAAACAACCCTTAGAGTTGAAATATTGCCAAAAGATTTCTTAGTGCGCCTCTAAAGGGCCAACTGAACATACCTACCAAATAAGAACATTTTTGGTCCGGTAGATTTTTAGTTATGCGAGTGAGTGAGTGAGTGAGTGAGTGAGTGAGTGAGTGCCATTTCGCTTTTATATATATAGATAAATCGGTATTTCGAGTGGATTATCAATTGCATGCAATGGAGCATGCAATTAATATCAAAGAATGCAATTAATATAACTAATCAATAATGCAACAATGTAACTAAGGGTAAACCACACTGAAAGCGGAGCGTGGCGTGGCGTGGTCAGAGCGTTCATGATACACACAGGAAGCGTCTGAGCGTCCAGCGTCAAGGGCCTAGAAAATGGCGTTATCCAGTTTGCACGGACATTACTTTGTGAGAATAATTACTTCAAGTATTGGATATCAACTAAGCCAGCTAGGACAGAGCGGGTTAATGAAATTATCTTTTCCTACAGTTACGTTGAAAAGTGGCCATTGCTGCACTGATTACAGAACGCAAAGAATCACTTTTCCGCTCTAGTGCGGGAAAAATTTTCTGCACTCCAGATTTGCAACATGCAACGCAAATACTTAGTAGGCTATATGGAGCAACAGTGCAGCAAAATCAAAATGAAGTTGGTAACAGTGACTGCTGTGGCTGCTATAGTGAGCAGAGGTGCAACCAAGCACAACGCGCTAATTATTATTCATTATATATTATAACCAAGGACAACGAGGACTTTAGGATTTTAGGATTAAGGTTTTATCAATAATAAAATTACACAGAAAAACATTTGATGGATTTCAGGCAATTTTACCCATAATTACCCACTTTTCATATTCAATGGTAACTGTAGGAAAAACTTAATGTGAAATACGTTCGCAAAGTTCCTCTGCTGCACTCAAGAAACCATTCCGCCCTCGCCTACGGCTCGGGCGTAAACGTTTCTTTCGGTGCAGCAAACTGTCACTTTGCGCACTAGTTGCACAAATAACTATAAATCGTCGATTATTTGTTGAATATCACCATCTGTCCCGATTTTTTGAGTACATGCGAGTGTTAACTTCAACCTTTGATTATATTTTGACGAGAGTGGAGCCTGATTTAGAAAAACTAGTCACTAATTGATGGAATTCAATATATGTGCTGAAGAGAGACTTGTAATTAAAAATTAATGACAAAGTTTAAAAGTTTGTGTTTCTTCAATGGTTCCAAATTTTTTTCAATCAACTCAATATTATTAGTTAAAAATGGTAATTGAGTGGAATATTTCCAATGAATTTCATTAATTCAAGCCATCTAAATTCAAAGTTTATAGTTTTCATGTTTATTTTGGACTAAAATTTTATGAAAATTGTGCACGTGAAACCCTAACCTTATCTTGGACTTTGTCGGCTATAATTTTGGAAGAAAAATAGCACAAGGACTACCTTGTTATTTGATCTACCAATTTTATTACATAAGTGTCATTTTTATTGCAAATAAATTATTTTAAGTGCAATGTTCTCTTTTGAATGATCAAATAATACACATTACATGGGAATTTGGACACACATTAAGTTAAATATACTAGTGTACTAGATGGTAGTAGAAAATGTAGTAGAACAAGTTCATTATTATGTACAAGAGTAGACTACTAGTATGTTCATTAGTAGGGCACTCGCACTTAGACGCTCCAAAAAACAAACCAGCTTGTTTCAAAGTTTGACGCTCCGCTCTGCGAGTAGACGCTTGCAGTGTGTTGCAGCTCATGATATTGTTCACGATGTTCCTTGACGCCACGCCACGCTCCCCTCCGCTCCGCTTTCAGTGTGACTGTATCCTTAGTAAAAAATCAACTGTTATGTGGACTATTGATTGCATGCAATAAATAACTGAAACTAGCATAGTATTTTCTCTTGACCTTTCTCTGCTTTCAACTTGGGCTGACTTGTTGCCAGTATGTCTCAATAGTTATTTGTGCAACTAGTGCGCAAAGTGACAGTTTGCTGCATCGAAAGAAACGTTTACGCCCGAGCCGTAGGCGAGGGCGGAATGGTTTCTTGAGTGCAGAAGAGGAACTTTGCGCACGTATTTCACATTAAGTTTTTCCTACAGTTACCATTGAATATGAAAAGTGGGTAATTATGGGTAAAATTGCCTGAAATCCATCAAATAACTTAGTAGTGTTTGAATGGCGGGGGGCAGCTGTGTGGTGTGTGCTGTGGTGGCACTGTGCTGTTGCTGTCCTCGATATAATATATAATAGTAATAATTAGCGCGTTGTGCTTGGTTGCACCTCTGCTCACTATAGCAGCCACAGCAGTCACTGTTACCAACTTCATTTTGATTTTGCTGCACTGTTGCTCCATATAACCTACTAACTATTTTGCGTTGCCATGTTGCAAATCTGGAGTGCAGAAAAATTTTTCCCGCACTAGAGCGGAAAAGTGATTCTTTGCGTTCTGTAATCAGTGCAGCAATGGCCACTTTTCAACGTAACTGTAGGAAAAGGAGATTTACCTATGGATTTTAGCATTTTCGATACACCAACTCCAACAGCCATTAGTCGTTTTTACACCGATTTCTCGCCAACACGACATGACAGGACAGAATTTACTATGTATGGACAGAGTAGGCTGCAGCACGGTATATTGAAGACGGTAGGTGTCACATGCATGTTTGTGCTGAATTTCCGGTGTAGCTGACATCATGTTATATCCAATCATCTGCTTTTATCAAATAGATTTCAATTGTCAATAGGTGTTAAAAACCTCGGTTGGTGGCGATGACGCAATCTAGCTGGCTGGCCATTGCACTCACATTTCGTGACCCCTATCGTTTCCATCTGAATATCGTGGGCTGTAGTTTATAACTGAACGAGGTCTACTGTTCACAGAACTACTAGTAGTAGTAGGAATGTGTTCTGTGAAGCCTCCTGTTCAGTTGTAGTTGTGTTGTACCGCTCACAAGACTGAGTTTCATGCTACAGTTGTCTTGAATAATGTTTCCAAATAGTAATACAATAATAACAGTGGAGAGTTGCCTCTCGGTCGAATGCTGGGTGTTGATAATTACTGAGAAGAATACAAGAATTACACTCAGTGCACCAATACACACGCTAATCGATTAAACATGAATATGAATGATGTATGTGTGTGTTAAGTCAGCGGGAGGTCCCCTTAAATGGATGCCTCCCAAAAGGGAACCAGAAAGACATTCAACCAAAAATCAACACGCTGTCACCTCAGGGGTGTCAATTGGAGAGTGAAGTGAACTGCAATGGAAATAAAAAAGTGGTTTATATTTATTTTTAGGCTAGTGTGCAGAGAATGATCAAAACGGATGTACTGATCGCCTTCAACAGTCGAGGTGATGCTTTAGAATTGTTTCGCATGACACATCTAGATTGTAATATATTGTTATTTTATTGGGAAATATAATATTTTACATGTATATAATAAGAGAGAGTGGGGTTGTGTTTGATCGTTTGTTCGCATCAAAACTTGTCATGCCGAAAAAACGGGAATAATTCAGATCTCCAAATTTTGCACATAGATTCTAAAAATATCAATCTCGTGCACCTCGAAGCTCAAATTTCAATCTACCTTCTACATTTTTCAGAATTAATGTTAAAATTTCATTCATAGGACATGAATACATACCATAATGTCAATATAGAACTATAATCTAGAGTGACCACCTCTTCGAAGCAGATGATGGTTGAAATTGGCAACTAAATCAATAACAAGTCCAATTTTGTCAGGTTCACGGTATATAGAAGAGGATTTTCATCTAAATACCATGGTCAGGTTGGCATTAAGTCGAGAAAGGTGTCTAAACAAAATTTGGGTTCTGACACTTTCTTAGGTTAAAATCAAGTTGAAGAACTTATCTATACTATAATAAAGGAAAGAACTGGCTCACACACGTACAGGATAGGAAAATTATGTTCAACCCATTATCACGTCTGAACTACTAGACAGATTAAATTGAAATTTCGCGTATAGAATATTGGTTAAACGAGGATGATTCTAGGCCTTTTTCAAACTCTTCAAGATTCCACTCGGTCAAGTTTTCAGTTTGTCAAGTTTTAAAATAGACCCACGCGGAGCACGGGTTACCTGCTAGTATATATATATATAAATAGAAGCGAACGGCAATCCCTCACTAACTCACTTACGCACTCACTCATCAATAGAACTAGAAATCTACTCGTCCAAAATAGTTCAAATTTGGTAGTTCAGTTGGCGTTCTAGAGGCGCACAAACAACGGATTTGAAAAATATCCAGAGATACACAAAAAACTTGCGTCTTTCCAGCGTTTGTTTTTTGTTTTTTCTTAGCTTCAGCGAGAACAAATGAACTGGAAATTCTCATATCCAATGAGAGAAGTTCAACTGAAAATTTTGACTAAAAAGAATTTTGGAATAACGTCAAAGATACGCTCAAAATTTCAACGTTTTTCAAGCGTTTCCGGTATTTTTCTGCGTTTCTCAGCTCTTCCAAATATGCCCACTTATCAACAGAGAATGTTAATTTATTTTTCAAACATGATGAACAGTACCATCTGAAGTGTACAAATGTTGTATTAGAAAAGGCTTCAAAATAATGCCAAACACACGCTGAAAATTAGCATTATTCCAGCTAGTGTTTTCCTGCGTTTTCAACCTTTCACAATAAATGATGGGAAAGTTTCAAATTTGGATCATAGATTAAGCTAGGGTCCAAGATCTAGTATTTTTTGTCGTTGAAGAAGAAAAAGATGAAGAAGAAGAAGAAGAGGAGGAAGTAGAATATGGAGGGGAGGAAGAAGAAAAAGAAGAACGAGAGGAGAAGCCGAATAAGAATACAAAGAAGAAGGAGGGGATAAGGAAGATTAAGATGTATACGTGAATGAGAGTATTGAAATTAGCAGACTAGTAGAGGGGAAGGATTTCTCCCCTTCGATCATAATAATATAATGGAGATGCCTGGGAGAAAGCAGAGGGGTGCATTGAAAAGGCAAAAGACAATAACAATAATTAGCAGCCAAAGCGGACCGATTACTGGTGGCAAAGTGTGTGTGACTCCATCCCAAACACTGAAGAGAAACAAATGACTGAAACTACAGATAATATGGTCCAATAATTCTTCTTCTTCTTCTTCTTTCATTCAAGATTTGGACTCTTGCTTGTTCCGACTCACAACAGTAACTTATATCTAATCTTTGCAATAGATTAGATATTGCAATACAGTATTATTTCCTAGAATTCAATTGAAAAAAAAATGTTCGCTATCCCATATTTTATACTTCATTTCCATCTTTGCCCAGGTCTTCTACCTATATCTCTTTTTCCTATGGGGTGGTAGTTTAGAATTTTCAAGGGAATCCTTCCTATTGGCATTCTGTTGACATACTACTCTCTCCACTGGTTGCGATCTGATATAACCTTTTCATCCATGTTGAAGACTACCAGCTCTTGCCTTACATTGTCATTTCTTATGTGGTCCCGCCGGTCACAGCCCTTTATTCTGCGTAGGAATCTCATTTCTGCTGCCTGCACCCTGCTCTCTAGACCTTTTGTTGTGACCTCATGATTCACTTCCATATAGAAGAACAGTGGCAGCAATCACTCTATAAAACTTCATGAGTGTTTCTTTTTTCGCTTTCTCGCTGAGGGTCCTACTGATACACACATATTCATTGGAATTTACCTTTTTTTCTTCTACAATCCAATTCGTCATTAAAACTGATAACAGTATTGTGAAACTTTCTCCAAAACTTTGTTGTCAATAACGATTTTTTAATCTTATGGGGTATTTACCAGTGAATGCCATGATATTTGTCTTTCCCTGAGAAATTCTCAACTTCCAATAAGTATATCCCTATACTCCGTACAAAATAACTTTCGACTTGGGATGAACTTGTGCTACAGAGAAGGCATACAGCTGTAGGGATACAACGGACGATGCAATGTGACCATTCTGAACCGGCCAGCGTTCTCTAATTCAAAGTGATTAGGCTATTCAAGCGCTCATGTTACACTTACGAAGTTTCCTCTCTGCAAGTACTGACTCGACTGATTCTAATCGACAAATTGAGAACTTCGCTTCCACCTATGACTCTATCCATCACTGCAATTAGCCGATCTCCCTCCATTTCTCTGCGCCGCATATTATCCTCCAAGTCAAAAGTAATTTTGTACGGAGTATAATCTGTATCACTGGCAACTCTTCACTGAGATCCACTCCAAATTGTCAGCAGTCATCCTGAAAACCACCAATGCTTGCTATTCAACTAATAGTGACAAGAAATGTGAATCTCATTTGAAAAGCCAAAGCCAAAGACCATTGCAATGGCCAGGTGAAGTGAGATTTACTTTCAACAGCTCCTCCTGTCAAGTCAAAAGTAATTTTGTACGGAGTATAGTTGTTTGTTGTGAGGGCGGGTGAAAGTTGAAATTTGCCAACTGTGCATGCCTGACTGTTGAATTCCTATTAAAAAATTGGGATCTTGACTCAAATAGCAGGCAGAATGCGGCTTGTTGTTGAAATGCTTATCTTGAAAAATTCTGTGAAAAGTGTAAATCGCTTGAGGGATCAAGTTGTGAGTCTGTACATACAGTATACACACAGTACTTTATCAGTCCACTCAATATAGACATAAAAAAGGGGGTGTGCTTACAATATTTATTGTAATTCTGAATTTCCAATGTATCATTTGGATAAATGAGAGGAGCTCAGAACCATTTTCTTCATGCAAAATTTCCTTGTGCTAGATACAGAGTGACTTAAACACCTCGTATTTTCGGTTCATTTTCCAGTTTTCAGCCATTTTCGCCAAATCCAGTAATCGGACAGAAAACTCTGTTCTCACCTTTTTTTAGATTGAAAAATTCTGAATAAAATGAGATTATTCGGAACTATCTATCTCTAATGAGTGTTCAGTTATGATTTTTCAAAAATGAGTAAAATTCAAAGAAGAAATCAATTTTGATGATTTTTTTTTGATCAACAATACATTCCGATTGTATTATTAACACCATTCAGATGTATGAGAGAGGCGAATAAGATTGGCTTGATAGTGAATGGAAGAAAAACGAGGTACATGAAAATATCAAGTAATCAAGCAAGAAGAGTTCCACAAAACCTCCGAATTGGAAATAAAATCTTTCAAGGTGTAAGGAACATCAGCTACTTGGGGGTTGAACTAAATAACGAGAACAAGATGGGTTACAGCATAAAGCAAAGAGTATTAGCTGGAAATAGAGCATACTTCAGTAACATGAAACTTTTGAAGAACAGGCTCATATGTAGAAACACGAAACTTAAAATATATGAGAGCCTAATTCGACCTGTTGTAACGTACGGCTGCGAATCTTGGACGTTAACAAAAGAAGACAAAAACCATTTAGGCGTTTTTGAAAGGAAAATCCTAAGAATGATTTATGGTCCAGTTAAAGAAGGAGAGGAGTGGAGGAGAAGAACTAATGCAGAGCTCGAGACATTGATAAACGGCCGAAATATTGTAAAATTTATTAAGGCACAGCGGCTTGAATGGTTTGGACATATCTGTAGAATGAACGAAAACAGAATGCCTGAAATAATATTCGAGGAGAGGCTACATTCAAGAAGAAAGATAGGAAGGCCGAGAATAAGATGGGAAGATGAAGTGAGAGACGATCTCCAAAAAATGGGATATAGAGGATGGAGACAATTAACAGAGGACCGAGAAGCATGGAGAGCTGTAGTGGAGGCGGCCAAAGCTCATATTGGGCTGTAGTGCTAAAAAAAAAAAAAAAATTCAGATGTATGATTAAAAATTTCTCTGGGTGTATTTTTGTGCTCTACAATCTAAGATCAGGTATATGGGGTTCTATCTTAGGTTCATCTTTCCCGTATAGATTTCCAGGTACACTTGACAACAATGTTCCTTGTATTGTAAAAAACACCTAATTTTCAGCTTCAACCATCATCACCAACTAAATTGTCGTCACATTGGTATTTCGCACAATGATAAAAGTCGTGATATTATGTTTTATGAGAAGCACCCGTTAGATCCTCTTCATTTCAGTATTTCGTAGAAGAGAGGCGCATATAAGGACACCTCAAGGATCTAAATTTCAAATTTTCATACCTTTTTAGACCTTAAGTGCTAATGATGGCCTAAAAATTATGAAAAATTGGATGGATGACCATATTTTAACAGTCAACTTAAAAAAGACAAAATATATTACTTTTTCTCCAACATTAGCGGGTCAACCTGATGATTCATTAAAATTAAAAATGCATACTGATTCACTCTGTTCAAATATCAGGATAAATTGTTTATGCCAACAAGTTGAGAAAGTCATGTCTATAAAATACTTGGGAATAATGGTGGATAGACATTTGAAATGGGATTCATATTAATATTTGTGTTTTAAACTAAATTTCTTATATACAACTTTTACAAAATTAGTCAATTAAAAGACCTTGACATAAAGAGATCAATTATTTCGCTTATGCCACTCATTGTTTCAATATGCAATTGAGGCATGGGGTGGTGCATTTGATACTCATTTTAATAAAGTCTTCACATTGCAAAAGCATCTTATAAGGGCAGCACTGGGTAAAGCAAGGCGATACCCGAGTAAGAAAATTTTGAAGAACTAAGGGTACCCACACTTAGGCAGTTATATGTGATAAAGATTGTTTCGCATTTAAATAAAAATATAAGTAATTTAGAAATAAGGCATACACCATACCAAACACGACCAGCAGTATCAAACATTTTAATATAAATTTTAGTAAGTTAGTGGTGTGTAGACACCAATTCTCTTATTTTTGTAATATTTTTTCGAACAAAGTTCCAATTATTTTCATAAATACAAAAATTACTAAAAAATTCTTAAAGAAATAAATATATGGGTTGAACAGAATATTTATTATAGACTACCTATATTCTAATAGTTTCATAATTTCGTTACCAGCTCCATTTTGGTTATGTGTTGAATGAGATTTCTTTTTTTTGTCATGTACTACCTATTGGATTTTTGTTACTTTTAATTTCTTCATTTATATAATTTAATTTCCTGTATGAACTCACAGCCAGCGCACAAGTTTACTTTGATGGCTGTGCCAAGTATGTGTAAAAATGTATTTCATCTCATTATTTGTATTGTACATTGGCAAATAAATATTCTTATCTTATCTTATCTTTTCGAGACAATGTTCGCATCTCATCGTACCACACTTTATTCTTTTCAGCTCGTCAAGGCGGTTCAAAATCATGCATCATAAGTGCAATTCATTCACAGTATTTTCATCCGATATTAAGTAGATTGTGAATTTGGTAGATTCCTAGCCATGGATTGACATCACTTCCTTTCCAGGATATTATTCTCAAGTCCCAACTCATCCTATCCAGAGTATAGGTATAATGAGTATCACGAGAAACTATCACCATTTCCTATGAAAAGCACCGAAATGATCCCATACAACCTATGCTTACAGTCTAACGTGAGTCTCACAGTAGAAGCTGAAATCTCAATTTATTCTATACTAGCAGGAAACCAGTGCTCCGCAAGGGTCTATTTTAAAACTTGACAAACTGAAAACTTGACAAACTGAAAACTTGACAAACTGAAAACTTGACAAACTTAAAACTTGACAAACTGAAAACTTGACAGAGTGTGATCTTGAAAAGTTTCAAACAGGCCTAGAACAATCCTCGGTTAATTAAGAATCTATTTGCAAAATTTCAAGTTAATCAGTCCAGTAGTTCAGACGTGATGATGCGTCAAACATAATTTTCCTATCCCGTACGTCTATAAGCCAGTTTTTCCCTATATTATAGTACTAGCCGTCAGGCTCGCTTCGCTCGCCTTATCCGTCTAGCCAGGGGGCTCCGCCCCTGGATCGTCCAAAAATGAGATCAGCGGGCTCGCTTCGCTCGCCTGCATGTAGACCTCAGCGGAACCTCTGTACCGAATTCTGGACCCCCGACTGGATTGTCCAAAAATGAGATCAGCGGGCTCGCTTCGCTCGCCTGCATGTAGACCTCAGTGGAACCTCTGTACCGAATTTGAACGTATTATGTCAATTTGATCTCGAAAAACACCTGTTACTATATCGGCGTATCTTTGGCGAACAAAATTCTTTCACCTCAGCTAAACCTGTGTACTGAATTTTTTTTAATATATTTCCATCAATTATTGAAAAAGGTGAGGAAACGCAGAAAAGCTGGAAAACGCTAATTTTGGGCGTATCTTTGGCGTTATTTCAAATTCCTTCTAACACAACATTATTGCACCCCAGCTGAGCTTCTGTAATAAATTTGAACATTTTCTGTTCATTTGTTCTCGATAAAGCTGAGAAAACGCTAAAAAACGCAGATTTTGGGCGTATCTTTGGAAGTTTTTCCAAATCCGTTCTTATTGCCCCTCTAAAGGGCCAACTGAACACACCTACCAAATTTGAAATGTTATGTCATATTTTTATCATATGTTAGGACGATCCAGTCAGGATCCAGACTAAACGTCTGGATAAACGGATATGGCGAGCAAAGCGAGCCTGACGGCTAGTAATAATATTCCCAGGAATAGCTCTGATTGAAGTTGCAGTACCCAATCAATTTTTCCGCGATAAATCAGGACCTCCTAAATAGGTATTCAGGAGGTACTGCATAAATTGGTATTAGGAGGTCCTGGATAAATGCATTTCAATCTTCAACTTGGTGCCAACCTAACAAAGTCAACTCAACTTAATGCCTACCTGACAAAATGTTCAATTTAGTTACCAGAACAACTGTTTTGGAGAGGTAGGTACTCTCTCTAGATTATAGTTCTATATTAACATATGGTATGTACATTTCAATTATAATTTTAAGATATTGGAATAAGAAGAACATACATGCTAAAAGACAAACTTCAAACCCTTAAAAACCACCCTTATAGTTGAAATATCGCCAAACGATTTCTTAGTGCGCCTCTAAAGGGCCAACTGAACATACCTACCAAATTTGAACGTTTTTGGTCTGGTAGATTTTTAGTTCTGCGAGTGAGTGAGTGAGTGAGTCAGTCAGTCAGTCAGTGAGTGAGTGCCATTTCGCTTTTATATATTATATAGATAGATGAATTTTCATGATCAGATTGAATATTCTCTTATTCAATTATATTTTCAACTTCCGTTTTTGAACTATTTTTAACGACACTACAGTCTAATATCTTTGAATATTGGTTATTAAAACTAGTACTCACTGTAGAGAATGGATTCTTAAAATCCGAAAGCGCTCCACAGGGAGTACTAGTTTTAATAACTAACATTCAAAGATATTAGACTGTAGTGTCGTTGAAAATAGTTCATAAAACGGATTATTACTTGCATTTCGTCATGGATAATGAAATAGAGTATTTTTACATTGTTGAAGAACGACTTGGCAACGTCAAGAAAAGGATAGCGTCATCCGCTTTGTCAAAGTATAGAGAAGGATAGCAACAGCAATGTTAATCAAATACTGCCATTATAATGTGGACCTCACTATTTGGAAATAGTTGAGACTCAACTGTATAGGATTCTGGTGTGAAAATACTGCTAGGGACAAACTCAACTCCACCCTTGAATTCCACCATCATGCCCTTTTCCGATTCCCTTACATTATCACACCACACACCCCTCGTCATTTCACGCATGCGCACAATCAATCTCAAAATCCTGGTTTTCTTCGCCCCCTCCCACAACGGGGACTTTGTTGGTAAAGTTGGTAATACCAAAGCTGGTTTGTATCATCGACGCTTCCACGACAAAGTTGCAAACGCCACAAGGTTCCCTATATTATAGTACTAGCCGTCAGGCTCGCTTCGCTCGCCTTATCCGTCTAGCCAGGGGGCTCCGCCCCTGGATCGTCCAAAAATGAGATCAGCGGGCTCGCTTCGCTCGCCTGCATGTAGACCTCAGCGGAACCTCTGTACCGAATTCTGGACCCCCGACTGGATTGTCCAAAAATGAGATCAGCGGGCTCGCTTCGCTCGCCTGCATGTAGACCTCAGCGGAACCTCTGTACCGAATTTGAACGTATTATGTCAATTTGATCTCGAAAAACACCTGTTACTATATCGGCGTATCTTTGGCGAACAAAATTCTTTCACCTCAGCTAAACCTGTGTACTGAATTTTTTTTAATATATTTCCATCAATTATTGAAAAAGGTGAGGAAACGCAGAAAAACTGGAAAACGCTAATTTTGGGCATATCTTTGGCGTTATTTCAAATTCCTTCTAACACAACATTATTGCACCCCAGCTGAGCTTCTGTAGTAAATTTGAACATTTTCTGTTCATTTGTTCTCGATAAAGCTGAGAAAACGCTAAAAAACGCAGATTTTGAGCGTATCTTTGGAAGTATTTCCAAATCCATTCTTATTGCGCCTCTAAAGGGCCAATAGAAAACAACTTCAAAAGGGCCAACTGAACACACCTACCAAATTTGAAATGTTATGTCATATTTTTATCATATGTTAGGACGATCCAGTCAGGGATCCAGACTAAACGTCTGGCTAAACGGATATGGCGAGCAAAGCGAGCCTGACGGCTAGTAATATAATATTCCCAGGAATAGCTCTGATTGAAGTTGCAGTACCCAATCAATTTTTCCGCGATAAATCAGGACCTCCTAAATAGGTATTCAGGAGGTACTGGATAAATTGGTATTCAGGAGGTCCTGGATAAATGCATTTCAATCTTCAACTTGGTGCCAACCTAACAAAGTCAACTCAACTTAATGCCTACCTGACAAAATGTTCAATTTAGTTACCAGAACAACTGTTTTGGAGAGGTAGGTACTCTCTCTAGATTATAGTTCTATATTAACATATGGTATGGACATTTCAATTATAATTTTAAGATATTGGAATAAGAAGAATATACATGCTAAAAGACGAACTTTAAACCCTTAAAAACCACCCTTATAGTTGAAATATCGCCAAACGATTTCTTAGTGCGCCTCTAAAGGGCCAACTGAACATACCTACCAAATTTGAACGTTTTTGGTCTGGTAGATATTTAGTTCTGCGAGTGAGTGAGTGAGTCAGTCAGTCAGTCAGTCAGTGAGTGCCATTTCGCTTTTATATACAGTATATAGATAGATGAATTTTCATGATCAGATTGAATATTCTCTTATTCAATTATGTTTTCAACTTCCGTTTTTGAACTATTTTTAACGACACTACAGTCTAATATCTTTGAATATTGGTTATTAAAACTAGTACTCACTGTGGAGAATGGATTCTAAAAATCCGAAAGCGCTCCACAGGGAGTACTAGTTTCAATAACTAACATTCAAAGATATCAGACTATAGTGTCGTTGAAAATAGTTCAAAAACGAATTATTACTTTCAGTTCGTCATGGATAATGAAATAGAGTATTTTTACATTGTTGAAGAACGATTTGGCAACGTCAAGAAAAGGATAGCGTCATCCGCTTTGTCAAAGTATAGAGAAGGATAGCAACAGCAATGTTAATCAAATACTGCCATTATAATGTGGACCTCACTATTTGAAAACTAGTTGAGACTCAACTGTATAGGATTCTGGTGTGAAAATACTGCTAGGGACAAACTCAACTCCACCCTTGAATTCCACCATCATGCCCTTTTCCGATTCCCTTACATTATCACACCACACACCCCTCGTCATTTCACGCATGCGCACAATCAATCTCAAAATCCTGGTTTTCTTCGCCCCCTCCCACAACGGGGACTTTGTTGGTAAAGTTGGTAATACCAAAGCTGGTTTGTATCATCGACGCTTCCACGACAAAGTTGCAAACGCCACAAGGTTCCCCTTTCCCCCTCCTACACCCCTTGAAACCCCACCTAAACATCTATCTATATAGATATCCCCGGGAGCTATAGACCCCTACAAACCTTCCAACCTCACCACAACGTCTATCTATAGATGTTGCAGCTATACAACTACAGTTTCGTTTTGCCAGTGTAGCAAACCTAATTCACTTAAACTTCCCCGGAGTTGTTCGGTTGGCACGCCTGAGGCATGGAACCCTCCAACTTGTGTGATTTATTCAACTTGCTGAGTTGGAGAGTTGAGTTTGCCTGGGGAGAAAGCCACCAAAAAGTTACCATAGTACACACTGTCAGCAGCAGGAAGCGCTCATTCTATATTTTCGACGACACAAATTCTATATTTGCTTATTCTTCTTTTCTTCTTCTTCTCCTTCTTCTTCTTCTTCTTCTTCTCTTCTTCTTCTTCTCTTCTTCTTCTTCTTCTCTTCTTCTTCTTCTTCTTTTCTTCTTCCTCATCTTCTTCTTCTTTGTCACCACCTTCTTCTTCTTCCTTTCCTAATTCCTCTTTCCGTTCCTCTTATTCTTAGGGTGAGTGTCACCAAATTCACGTTAACGCTTCGCTTAGTGATCTCCAGCTAACACTAACTGATGACTTTAACAAAAGATTAAGAAATTTGATTGCCATGACACTTGTTTCACGTTGTAAACATGTAAAACCTAACCTAGAAAATCCAACTAGATTCCGAAATCACAATAGTCCAGGCGCTGGCTTACATTGAGCATACATGAGAGAGGCAGAGAATTTGACTTCGGTTTATTGTTAGGGGGTCTTTAGTGTATATAAAACTCGATGTCGTCACGTTCCAGGGTGGTCGACAGATTGGTAGGGGGGGGGGTAAATTGTAAAAAACGCGTGCTTATAAAATCGCCTGTCCTGCAGTTACTATTTATAGTACAGCTTTGACTTTTTTCTCAATATTATGTACTTATAACTGGCTTTCAATGTGGTCCTCTACATTTTTGCGATAAACCGCATAGTTTTTCCGCAATAAAATAAAATATCTCGAAAAATGTATCTTTTTATTATGGACTTTTTGTTATTTCTTGAATATTGAAGTCGTTAGTCGACTTAGAGGAAAAGGTTCCCAATAAACGTTATAGGCCGTTTCTTCCTGAATTCAATGACATATATAGTTTGGGGGTTACGATCATAGATGCGGCGGTGGGAGGGGGATAAGTAGCACTGTTACGCTGCGGCGCGTTCCTCCCCCATGATTAGTGCACGTAGTGGCCTACAAGTTTTTTTTACCAAAATGAGTGGAGATTAGCCTACAAATTTTAGTAATCAATAATAATTATATTTTAGTTTTTTCTTCAGTTGTATGATTTAATTTGGGCTGTAGTGTTTTAATAATTGTTCTATAGATATATTTGTAAATAAGTGAAATTATTCCAAATTTCAACATGACAGTAAACAGACGCCGCCATTTTTTTATAAACGACAGATTACAGATGTTGACTGACCAAATTTGGCCGGTTAGCTCTATAACGGCTCACTAGCTCTAACGGCGTGTGGTGAAACCTGATTTTGCCAGTTAAGGGCTAATTGGGGTTTACGCTTCCTCTAACGACAATATTAGTTCCTGGTGAAACCCGGCCTTATTCATTTCCTTCTCCTCCCTCTCCTTCTTCTTCTTCTTATTATTTTTTCATCATCATCATCATCATCTTCTTCTTCTTCTTCTACATTTGACTAAATTACATTTGATTTAATCTAAAAAAAGGTGAGAACAGAGTTTTCTGTCCGATTAGGCTACTGGATTTGACGAAAATGGCTGAAAACTGGAAAATGAACCGAAAATACGAGGTGTTTGAGTCACTCTGTATCTGGCACAAGGAAATTTTGCATGAAGAAATTGGTTCTGAACTCCTCTCATTTATCCAAATAATATATTGAAAATTCAGAATTACAATAAATATTGTAAGCACACCCCCTTTTTTATGTCTATATTGAGTGGACTGATAAAGTACTGTGTGTATACTGTATGTACAGACTCACAACTTGATCCCTCAAGCGATTTACACTTTTCACAGAATTTTTCAAGATAAGCATTTCAACAACAAGCCGCATTCTGCCTGCTATTTGAGTCAAGATCCCAATTTTTTAATGAATTAGGAATTCAACAGTCAGGCATGCACAGTTGGCAAATTTCAACTTTCACCAGCCCTCACAACAAACAACTATACTCCGTATAAAATTACTTTTCACTTGACAGGAGGAGTTGTTGAAAGTAAATCTCACTTCACCTGGACATTGCAATGGTCTTTGGCTTTGTTTTTAACCGAGATTCACGTTTCTTGTCTCTATTATTTGAACGGAAAGCATTGATGTCTGCTGGCAGTTCGAAGTGGATCTGTACAAAATAACTTTTGACTTGGAGGAATATTCGGCACAGAGAAATGGAGGGAGATCGGCCAATTGCACTGATGAATAGAGTCATAGGTGGAAGCTAAGTTTCCAATTTGTCGATAGAATCAGTCGAGTCAGTACTTGCAGAGAGGAAACTTCAACATGAGGAAAGTTTAACATGAGCGCTTGAATACTCGCTAGAAATATTAGAGAATGCTGGCCAGTTCAGAACGGCAACTTCGCCGCAGTTGTATCCCTACCTGTGTAAGGCTTCTCTGCTGCGCATGTCTGACCCAAGTCAGAGGTGATTTTGTAGGGAGTATAACTCACAATGGCCAATAATCGAATACAGTAAACAAGTGCCGAACAACCAGAGATTTTCCAAACAGTCCAACTCTGTAGGTAACAGCAAATGAAACATTCTACTGATCCAACTGAAAATGTTCATCATCTACCATTCACTGATTAGGCATTATGCCTGCTCCAGCATCAATCCTCGGATAGGACTGAACTTCCAACAGAAAACAATCAAGCAAATCATTTCCATACAGCTGGTAGGACCAGGACTCGTGTGTGAGCTGGCGGTGGATTAAATTCAACGGAGTGTCTAACAACAATGACTAGGCGCGATTTCTGTTCTTGAGAACCGCCACCAATAATAATAATGATACATCTGAAGAGTCACTTAAGAAGGAAAGAGTGAGAGAACATGTGTAATAATGGTGAGGAAGGAGGATGGAAGATGAGAGAAGAGACTGTGATAAAACACAAAGTCTGCCGCCAATCTAATAAAAATCAATAATATCATTCTGTTGTAGCTATACATATATACGTATTTGTTAGGCGGTATTATATACTGTACATGTATATTCATAATTATAGAAATAACATGTGTTACAGTTATGTAAAAAGATGCTAGCTGAGAAACAGAGGAAGATAAGAGATCAGAGGAGGAGAAGGAGAGGAGAGATGGGAAGATAATGAGATAAGGAGGGAAATTGGAAATGGAAGAAGAAAGAAAGAGAAAAAAGCTGTGTAGGAGAAGAGGGGAAAAAGAATATTGGAGTTCCTCCACATAGATCAGATGTTGGCTCAAGAAGGGTACACTGGCTCATAATAACTTCCATTATGGCTGTGGAAGATTCTATGGAAAGACTGAAGAAAGATTATTAATGAACTAAAAAAATTATTAAACATATAAACATAAAGGGGAATGCTGAACCGTCGACTTCAACCTCACTACGCTCGGTCAATGAAATTGTATCATAGCTAAATAATTATTTCAGCGATAATTTTCAAGCGATATCCATCCTTATTTGAGGAGAAGAATAGGGAGTAGGGGAAACAGGGGTCGAAGTAGAAGGAGAAGGAGGATGAAAAGAAGAAGAAGAAGAAAAAATAAGAAGAAGAATAAGAAGAGGAAGATGATGATGAAGAAGAAGAAGAAGAAGAAGAAGAAGAAGAAGAAGAAGAAAGAAGAAGAAGAAGAAGAAGAAGAAGAAGAAGAAGAAGAAGAAGAAGAAGAAGAAGAAGAAGAAGAAGAAGAAGAACACAACAACAACAACAAGGAGAAGAAGAAGGAGCAAAAGGAGGAGGAGAAGAAGAAGAAGAAGAAGAAGAAGAAGGAGAAGAAGAAGAAGAAGAAGAAGAAGAAAAAGAATAAGAAGAAGAATAAGAAGAGGAAGATGATGATGATGAGGAGAAGTGATGATGGGGTAAAGAAAAAGATAAATAAATGTTTGGAGACGACTGGATAGAATGAAAGGGATACGAGAATGATATATAGAAGTGGATAAGGTATAATATTAGATGAACTTCTTCTCACACTGACTTTTCAACTCGAGCAGCAAGACCCTACAAGGTAAGAAAAACTAAAAATTAAAAAAATTCCAGTACCAATGGAAATGAAAAAGAATGGCGGCCGCTTTGATGTGTCTGAAACACACTGACAACAGCCTCACTCAAAAATGCTGACATAAAGATGAGGAGGAGGAGGAGTGATGAGTGAGAAGGAGGAGAGAGAAGAATAAGATGAAAACAAAGGATAGAGTGCCGATCTCCATTATTTGTTTAGTATGTTCGTAATAACAATAACAGATGGTGATGGGATTTGGTTTCGAGAGTCTCAGTCATGTTGAAAACCTGTCAATTATTGAATAATTATAATAATTCATTGACGAGCGTGGCGAGTTCTCAATTCCGGCGCTTCATCTGTCGGCGCTCGACTCGCCATCGGTTGACGTCCTAACGACAGCAGAGAAGAATAGGAGAACAACGTTGCCGATGCTCTGCCTTCCCAATGCTTTTATACAGGTCAGCCCACTATAATATGATCCAACATTCAGTTTCCAACATCGGAAGTTTATTGTAAAAGCCATACAGAAAAATAAATGAGATATTTCACTGCATACCTGGAGATAAGTTTGTGGCCGATACATGTTCAATGCGTGCCACCTTCTTGTCTGATAACTGCTTCAACACGAACTCCTATGTTATTGGTGACTCGGCGACACATATCCCCTCGGTTATCTCGTTACATGCCTCAATGATTAGCACTCGCTGATCCATCAGTGTGTTAGGATGTTCCTCAGCTTATCGCAAGAAGGTTTCGATTAGAGAATCAATGGCTCATGCTGGATGGAGCCAGACCACAGACGTTTGTTTTAGACTTTTTTCATAAAAATTCTAACCAAAAAGTAATTTAAAACCGATATCCGAATCGTTTCACGTGTGGGCAAAACTGGTCCACAAACAGTCCTGATTTGAAACCGTGTGACTATTTTCTTTCAGAATGTCTGAATGAAATGATCTTTTCTGAACATCCTAACACACTGATAGATCAGCGAGTGCTAATCATTGAGCGAGTCACCAATAACATAGGAGTTCGTGTTGAAGCAGTTATCAGACAAAAAGGTGGTCACATAGAACATGTCATGGCCAGAAACTAATCTCCAGGTAGACAGTGAATAAGTTATATCTCATTTTTCTGTATTGCTTCCACAATAAACTTCCTATAACAAAACTCAATGTGAGATCGTATCGTGCAACCGGCACAATGTGTTCTTATAATAGATCAAGTTTGTTGGTCAAAAAAATTGACTCACTCTTTCATTCTTCTTGAGGATATAACAGAATAAATGCTGATTTTTACAAACATGATTCAATAAAGATGGGTTGTAGAGGATGGAAAAGATTGATTGAAGACAGAGGACCTTCGATGAATAATGTGGAGGAAGCCAAAGCCCACCCTCGGCTGTAGAGCTGAAAATAAAACAGAATAAGTTCAATAGTTATTTGTGCAACTAGTGCGCAAAGTGACAGTTTGCTGCACCGAAAGAAACGTTTACGCACGAGCCGTAGGCGAGGACGGAATGGTTTCTTGAGTGCAGCAGAGGAACTTTGCGCATGTATTTCACATTAGATTTTCCTACAGTTACCATTGAATATGAGAAGTGGTCAATTATGGGTAAAATGATGGCTGAAATCCATCAAATGTTTGTCTGTATAATTCTGTTATTAATAACAACTTTAATTTATTTTAAACTTGATAATCCAATTGAAGATTAATAATCAATAATTTATTCAAATTAAAATTAAATCAATCCAATTAATTTGAAAATTTAATAATTTTGAGTAAATCTTAATTTCTAAATAATTTTTCAACCAATCAATTTATGAATGAAAAAATATAATTTGAAATAATGAATGATTAATGATATTCAAAATGTATAATTTAATGAGTTCTCATTTTTATATATTTGAAAATCAGAAAAAATATAGATAGAACAAATTCGCATTCAGAATACACGTGACAGGCCTAGCTCCAGGGAGGGCATGGACCACACACAAAATAGATAATCTTATGAAAGTGCTCACTTTTATGGGTACATGAATATATGCCCCTCTGTGTAATATCAGACCTGAGAATTTATTTGATTGGTTGAGAAATTTGTAGGTTATCCCAGATGTAGGATTGGAGTGTTCCAATAGTACTGAGCTTAAGTAAAGCGATCTTAAAATTATTACCTGGTTGTTGTTCTGATAAAGAGCCAATGCAACCCGAACAAAGATATAGATCACAAATCCATGTATGATTGTGCCTCTTACCGCTATCGGAAATGATAATGAATACTATTATTAAATAAATATAATTTCCGAATAGTTCGAGTACAGAATCTAGTCCTATAAGTGTTGGGCTACATTGACTTAAATCCTGCAAAATGCCGCATACACTGTTTGATTTAGTTTGGAAATTATAAGCTAAGCTGCCGACAGTGACCAATGTAAAAGCAAATGTTAGCAGCATTATATTTATTAATCCCGCAGTGATCCACTGATACATTAGCAACCATCCACAACCCTCCACTCAATTAATTTCCCGACTTGTTACACTGACCATATAAGGTCTATCACAATACCAATGGTAACGTGTCAAAGACGATATCAAGATTTTCAGAAAAGAAACGAACTGGAAGATATGCTCAGTTATTTCAATATATTGACAATTTTCAAGATAAGCAGATAGTAAATAATAATTTATCAAGTGAATAGTGATGATCGGTATAACGTGTTCTGGTTTAACAATACCAGACATGTACAGATTACAATTTAATAATGATTTAAGAATTGAAAGAAGATGTATGCTAGAATGATAATTACAGGGTTATGAGTTCTGCTTTGGAATAGCTTGATCGATAGACAGATTATTATAAATTAATCTAATTTAATAATGATTATTATAATGTAGATTAACGTTGGATTTCCCCTGATTACAATCTGGTCATGACCATTAATTTTCACTAGAATTTATATCACTCATGAATCGTAGATGGGGCCACAATATATTTACTAGAAGAACAACTCACGCGACTCTGTTTTCCTTTTTCCTTGGTTCGCAAATAATTATTCTTCTGCCATGTGCTGGATTTTCTGTCCTCCAAGTAAAACGTGTTGCTGGTATATTACTCTGCGATTCATGTAGATTCAATCGGGTATTTTACGTTAATTATTATTTCCACAAACAAAAGGAACTTTACAATTAACATTTAAATTCACAAATAAACAGTTAAAAATAATTTACATAAAATTCTTCAACAAAAATGTAAGTTTACTCAAAACGTGTGACTAGGGCAAGGTCAGTGCTAGAGCAGAAATATCTTCTTTTCCGAATTAAATTCACAATTCTATGAATCTCTCTGTTTCTAATTTGCATAGGAAGATTGCTATTGGTTGTAGCTGAGTGACGTAGTGCACACGTCATATTTTTATGAAAAATGGTTCCTTTGTTTACATTCAATTCCCTGACTTACAAGACGAATAAATACATTAAAACATAAATATAATTCTATAATTTCAAAATACAGTTCAATTCCAACAGTGTAGGTGAATTAATAATAATACATAAAATCACAATAACAGAGATCTCGACATTCTGTGTTGAATCTCAACAATTCAAATTTTGGTATCCCTTTCTTTGTCCTCTGATTGGTTGTTCATGCAAAGAGGAATAAATCTAGCAAGATCGCTTCTATTTAATATTTATTTGTTGATAATCCAAACAATAAATGTAATTAAATTAAATAATACCGTTTGTCAATGTAGACTTACATACAAAGAGTATTTGTAACTTTTTGCTATTATTGTACATCAGAATACTATATCTTTTTTTATAATTTGTTTTTCAAAAATAAACTCATTTATTGCGCTAATAATTTTGATTAGCTTATTATTATAGATTCCTTTTTTCCTACACAATAACGAAAAATAATAATTCACAAATAAACATGCCATCACATTATATTATACAATAAGCAGGTCTGAATGATCTCGACTCTATATTGGTGTTCTAAGCGTTCGAACGTTTTAGGTTAGGTTTACCACAACATTCCCTTAACCTTCAGATGTGATTTTGATATAATAATTTCATAATTAATAGAATAAATAATATAATAAGTAATATGAACTCAATTGGTTTACTGGAAGAGACTGATTCAATTTGATATTGTTATCAGTTAGCGGTAACGTTGATAACCATTATATTTCAAGATTGTTTGCTGCCTCTGCCTTGATTTTCATAATATGATTTGAAGAACTAGTTTTTCAAGTAGCCACTGGAATGAATCGTCACACACGCCAACAATGTCAACAGCTGATTGGGATGGCTGCAAGATAGTACGCAAAGTATTAAGAGTACACAAAGTAATACTTTGCGCACTAGAGCAGAAAAGTGATTCTTTGCGTTCTGTAATCAGTGAAGGAATTACAGAAATTTTACTTTTCAAGGTAACTGTAGGAAAAAAAATTTCTGTAATTTATCAATACATCATGTTTATGATTATGGGACAATTCCAAATTTTCCCGCAAAAGGTTTTCATCATCAGTGAGAACATCATACGATTTCAATGAATCATACATTAATGGGAATATAGTACCCCCTCGAAGGTTTAAATTGTTTTTCCTCCACTCACTTACTCTACTCCCTGAAACATAGAAGAAACACATGAAGTGTCACTTTATCACTCTCCCTAGGGAGTAAAAGTAACTTCATGGAAAGCATATCTTTTTTAGAAACTTACATTGGAATCAGGTTGGAAGGTTTAAAGTTCGTCTTTTAGCATGTATATTCTTCTTATTCTCCTTATTATAATTGAAAAATGTCCATACAATATGTTAATATAGAACTATAATCTAGAGAGAGTACCTCTTCGAAACAGTTGTTAACTGGTAACTAAATTAATAATTTTGTCAGGTTGGCATTAAGTTGAGTTTACTTTGTTAGGTTGGCACCAAGTTGAAGATTGAAATGCATTTATTGCGGAAAAATTGATTGGGCACTGCTACTTCAATCAGTGCTATTCCTGGGAATATTATATTACTAGCTGTCAGGCTCGCTTCGCTCGCCATATCCGTTTAGCCAGACGTTTAGTCTGGACTCCCGACTGGATCGTCCTAACATATATGATAAAAATGATCAAATACTGTAATGAAATTCTCATTCTTGGACGATACAGTCTGGGGTCCAGGGGGCAGAGCCCATGGCGAGCGAAGCGAGCCTGACGGCTAGTCACAGTATACATACAGTATGGAAACTTGGCTAGTACCCTGACGCAAAAATCCGCCATCTTGTTAGGAAGCGCCACATTGTAATAGTATTGATGGTAAGTTCGGATCACTTTAATGATCCGGATCAATTGATCTCATTCACTGCCACGAGCCAATCAGAAGACCAGGATTGGAACTTCCCAAGGTCACGTGACGTGTCTCATATTTGCTTCATGTAAAAAGCATTGGTTAGATAGGCGTTTGATTACAAGTTTCCATTCTGTACCTATTCTGTGATATTATGACCCCAGACATCGGTAGTTGTTTGTTCAGCAGCTTCTCTTTGTCTCAGATACAGAGTAACGGCCAGTAATGGTCACAGTTATCACATAGTTATTCAAAAGTATTCTTCTAGTATCTATAGTGAGGTCCACGTTATAATGGCAGCGTGTGATTTGCAATGGTGTTGCTATCCTTGTGTATCATTCAACAAAGCAGATGGCGCTATTTCTTTCAAGCATTGCAAGGTTGCCACATCGATTATCAACAATATGGAAGTTCAACTAATTGACAAAATAGGGTTAAGGGTTAGGTTTTATTTAGGTTATACAGTATTTAATAATGTTTCATAAGGATAGGTTAGGTTTTTGCTTTGAAATTGCAATATGCATGAAATGACGGCTCCAGTTACGGTGCTCGGTAACCATCATCACAAAAAAACGTTACATTCAAAGAACTGACTGAATGGAACAGGAAAAAACCGTTACTAACGCATGCGCGATACGGTGCTGTCTAAGACCGAGAGTGGTTTGTGTTTGTTCACACCTTCGACCATTAATATAACAGACACGGCTTCCCAATACCTCCACAATACATTGGGCAGAAGCAAACATAAACAGCCGTATGACGTCACATGAAGGAGCAAAATGGCTGGATATTCTTGTACGGTATAGGCACGCTATCATATTTTTGTATTTTAATCAATTACCAGATGGTGATTTCCTTAAAAAATGGTGAGAAGTTGCTGTGCATATAACTGTACGGAGAGTGATAAAAAAGGAAGTGGGATTTCTTTTCACAGGTAAGTAATTATCTAAGTTACATTCTTTTCAAATTAGGCTCTAGTTATCATTCAATAAGTCAATGTTAATGAAGAATGCAAACGTGAATTTGTTTGTTGTCCTTGTATAAAAAGGTATTTCAATGCCTGCAGCCGATTTACAGATTCTAAATGTATCATTTGATTTTGCATACAAAAATATTAATAATTATAATGTTTAATGAGTCCATTCACGGTAGCTAGGTTACAACTGCTTCGTTTACAATGTGAAATTCTTAGGTAACTAAATCATGGCTAATTTACCCTAATCGGATAATTATATTAATGGTCAAAGGTTCACACTACAGTGCGTGAGTGATAGTTTGTGTACGCTCTTGAAAAAGTTATTAAGAGTTATTTTATCTTTACATGTGGAAGTCAAATTCATCCAATTCTCATGGAATAATATATTATTTTTGGTGAGAAAAGTGGCATTTTATCAGTCAGTAGTGAGCTATTCATTGAAAATAACAGCTGGACTTGTACGTCCCGTCAGGCGTGTAGCATGTTTACATTGCAAGTTCAAACCTAGCAATATATTGATGTACAAGTCAGACAATTTCAATTCAATTCAATTTATTAATGTCAACAAAAATTAATATACAATTCATACTTACAAACATAAAATACAAATTCTTTATAAAATAATGAATATTTACATGAAATATCATATTCTAAATAATATTGTTGCATCCCTCTTTAAGCAAAGCTTGTGATGAGGGATGGTGTATCTCTGGAATGTTGGATAGCATAAGATACTGATATACATATTGATATCAATATTGATAACATAATTAGATTTTATAATTTTACATTACAATATCAAGAAAAAAAGAAAAAAGAAAATTTCATTCTCTTATGCTATTTTCATACAAATGTTGCTCTTGTAATCAGTATAGGCCTAATTTTTGAGATTCAACTATATGTTCTACATCAAAGATAAAGATCACCAATATTTAAAAATAAAACAACAAATTCTCTTCTGCTCTGTTATACTAAGTAAGATATGTATTTCAAGAATAGAATTGAGATTTACAAACAGATTTGAGAAATAAATCAAAATAAGTCTTCATTTTGTCTCCCTAATAAGTAGTGTCAAAGATACTGTCTAAAAGTTTTGAAAGTGAAGGAATAATAACAAATTGGTATACATTGGGATGCTCCAGAAACTTCAAGCAACAGACGGTTTAAAAGTCTAGGACCATAATACGCTGCATGAGCACTGGCAGCCGCTGTTCTACAAGGTGGTTCTAGCAAAAATCTCTCAGATTGTCTACGAGTAACATAGCCGCCATGAGGGGCTATAGGGAATCTATTGGGCCACGAATAGACAAAACTAGCTAGGTCAAGATCATACAAGTGCTCAATACTGAGAACATTAAATTATTTATAGAGCAAATTTGTTGGATATCTAACCAGTTTTTTCAAGCATATTTTAATAATTTTCTTATACAATACTATAAGAGGCTTAAGAACGGTAACACCACAACCACCCCAGCCAATTATACCATATCGCACAACTGACTGCACAAGTGCAAAGAAAACCATTTTAATTTGCTCAACTGTAAAAATATTTCTCAGTTGAACAAACTTATACAGCGTCTTCCTCAACCTAGAACATAAATATGAAATATGGTCTCTCCATTTCAAATGCTTATCAATGATTATTCCCAAGTATTTGGTGCTGTTCTTAAATATTATTATAGGACATAGACAACTATTATAATCGCATCCAGTTTCATGAAAAGCCAAACTCCCCTGGTTATCTGGCTGACCTGCTGAGGTCAAAGAAAATGACACTGCAGTAGTTTTTGCTATATTTGAACTAACTAAGTTGAAATCTAACCAGTTTTTTATAACTTTCAAACCCTCATTAGCTCTACAAAAAACATCTTCCCATTTTGATGCACAGAAAATAGCAACAGTGTCGTCAGCAAAAGAAAACAAAGAACAGCTCTCAAGCTCTATCTTGAGTAAGTCATTAATGTAAATCAAAAATAATATTGGACCCAGAACTGTTCCCTGTGGCACACCCATCGTAATTTCTAATTCTGAGCTCATTATACCATCAACACCAACCACCTGTGATCTACAACTGAGATAGCTTTTGAAGAAACCCAAAGCAACACCTCTAATTCCAATACCTTCTAACTTTCCAGATAAAATATTGTGGTCCACTGTATCAAAAGCCTTCTGGAGATCTAAAAACACAGCTATAAATTTTTCTTCCCTGTCCAGTGTTCCAATAATTCTCTTAGTAACATTATATACAGCATCAGAAGTACTTACACCCTCACGAAAACCAAATTGGCAATTAGATAAAATTTCATATTTTTCCAAGAATTCGACCAAACGAGTCTTAACACATTTCTCAATCACCTTTGACAAACATGAAAGCAGAGAAATTGGGCGATAGCTCCCTGGATCACTTTTGTTACCATTCTTATGCAAAGGAATAACAGTGGCCTTTTTCAACTTGTCGGGGAAAACACCATTCAAAAAGCATAAATTTATTACATGAGCCAGAGGAACTGAAATTATGCGAGAATTTGAACTCAGACTTTTAGAAAAAATTCCATCAAATCCTGGTGCTACCCCTTTCTTCAAGTTTTTGATACACATATCAATTTCCTCTGCTATGACAGGAAAAAAACGAATTACAAAACAATCTATTAGTTTTTTCCCTAAAAATCTTTTCCTTCACCTTAGTAATTTTTTCAGAAATTCTTCTACCAAGACTCACAAAATGTTCATTAATCTCCTCTGCTATTTCATTTACTTGATAAGATCTCAAAATGCGATTATCCTTGGTAACCAACACTCCAATAGAACAATTAGTTTTACAAGAGGTATCTGTTGCTTCATTCACAACCTTCCATACAGCCCTTAGATTATTTCCACATTCAACTAATTTATTCTTCAAATACTATTCCTTTAGAGTTCGCAATGCCGACTTCAGTGTTCGATTATATGATTTAAAACAATCCACCAGCTGTACATTAAATGGTTGTTTACGAACCTTAAGAGACATTTTGTCTCTTCGCCTCATACTTCGAAGAATACCATTAGTCACCCAAGGTTTGATTTTCTTTGTATTATTACTAATCCTTCTCCTAACAGTTTTTGCAGAGTCAAATAATGAACGAAGTCTATCATAAAACAAAGAGAAAGCTAGTCTGGGATCGTTCTCCTGAAGAACATCGTTCCATGTTTCTGTTTTAATTTTTGATTGAAAAACATCTTCATTAAATAATAAAGCCTGAACATCCTGGGAATCAGATTCAACAACTCTGCCATATGACAACCGGCTCTTACGTTCTACACAACACATCACTGCATTGTGATCTGTGATTGCACAATTATATATAGCTGATTTGAATAGACAATGCTTACTTTTCAAAAAGATCTGATCAATAATTGACAATCATTCTATTTTTTCCAAGACATAGTTTTTTTACATTTATTCCAGTGCTCTATATTTATTTTCGGCAAAATTCTAGCTGGTGTGCTCCCCCTGTTATCTCAGCTATTATTGAAGATATCAACTCAATCAAATAAATGATTTAAATTTTTTTTTTTAATAAAAGAGGAAGAAAAAATAAAGCACGCTAGCCTATTTTTATACAATTTAGTTAGATTTTAATATTAGAAATAAATGTTTCAAAACTAACATTATTTTGAAGAAAGGACGATTCTAAATATATTATTATCTCAACTATTTTTGAAGGTATCAACTCAATTTTTTTTGATGAAAAAGAAGGAAAATAGGTGTTGCTTCTTTGAATTTCATTTTGAAAAACTAATCAAAACATTAAAAAAACAGTTTGAATTTCTGAAGTTAGACTCAACAACAAAGAATGAGGTTATGTTAACAATGATGAATGAACTGTGAAATGTGAATAATGAAGCCAATAGCATACAGCTGACTCATATATGGCCAGATTAAAGATTTCAAAATAAGCGATTGCTCGAATGAATGTTCGCATCAATTCAGCTTCTTCGAAAGTGATTGAAGAGGTAACTGCAGGCAAGCATGGACATTGGAATACAATATAATTGATTAATCGATGAATTAAATAGGAATTATATATTATTCTGGGGAGTTTTTCATTAAATTAACATTAAGTTTCTAAAGCTGACCCTGAAACAGAACAGAAATTGGTAATTTTTGGTTTATGTGACTAACAATTGTATCTCACAATATTGTACTGCACAATTGTATCTCAACTATTTTTGAAGATATCAATCAATTTTTTTTAAATTGAAGAGGAAGAAAAAATAGGTGTTGGTAATATAAATTTTATCCTAGAATACTAATTTAAACATTAAAAAAACAATTAGGTTCTGGTCAATTTACGTCAGGTTCAAGTCATTTACATTTATAGTAATTGAGATGATTGAATAGAATAATTGAACATTGAGATAGGATTCAAGAGTTAAGATAAAGAGATTTTTCAAAAATAGAGACTCTTGAAGTATGAAAAGAACTTTAATGTTAAGAGCTAGGAGTTGAAGAAGTGGTGAACAATGTACAAACCTTTACTTTTGATCACATTTTCTTATGACAATGATAGATTTTAATTGAATGAACTTGTTATAATATATATATATAATATAAACTCATTTTATTTCAATTATCCACTGCATACTGCTGTATATTACTGAAAGTTGATTACCCTGATCTACTTTCAGACAAATTCATTTTATTAATCAATTATTTGATCTTATCCACCTATATAATTATTTTACTTTATCAATTTTTAAATAAATCCTCAG